>NW_017535075.1:633640-669275 GCF_001853355.1 Bactrocera latifrons
GAAGACTTATAACTGAAAATAATATGAAGGGTCCACTTTGAAATTTCTCTTCATTTCAAAAAAAAATTATTCATTTGTCGAAATCGCCGACAGTTTATAACTGGTCAATAAAAATAAGGGCTTTGTATAGAACACTATTTTATTTGACGAAATATCTTCGCAAACATTTGACACGGATTATTATCCAAAACAACGCTACAATCTCCGAACAAATTGTTCATATCGGTCGACTATAGCTTATAGCTGTCGTATAAATTTATCGAAAAAGAAGAAGCCTTTGTATGGAAAACTTTTTTATTTGACGAAATATCCTCACGAAATGTAGCATAGACTATAGTGAATAGCAACACTGGTATAGCTCTTTAAGTATACCACAAGTAATGATCTATTAGTTAGTAAAGGTCTTGTTTGCACATTTTGTTTGAAACGAAAAAACACATTTCGTTCAACGTGCATTATACTATATGCAACATGTTGCAAGAGTATTATGGTAACTCATTGAGCCAACCTTTCAATAATATATTTCCCAATAACTCCGGCAATAAGCATTTGTAAAATGGTTGCACAAACTATGTTTTGCCGCTACTACAATGGAAATCCACTGAAATTGGTACTGAAAAATGTGCGGGTCAACCATTGTATATTGTGTGTGTATTTGGCTTTTAAACTTATCAGCATTATTTTCAAAGATTATATGCACTTGTGCAAATTTATTTTATTTCTGCTGCTGGCGGTTGTTTTCGGTTGTGTACAGAGGATTTGCACGAATATGAAAATTTCAAAAAAAGAGAGAAAATAAAAAGAATACACTCATCCGCAAGTAAGTATAAACTCGTATAAAGCACAAAACCCGAACACCTTTCACTTCATTTAACTCTGTTCGAATTGCGCAAAGCTAGTGAGTTGTAAATTTTTTTCTCGAAATCCAGGCGAGTGTGTGCTCGCCAAGGATTAAGTGGTTTTTGACTCATTTATACATATGTATTTGTAGATATATGTATATACGATGCTTAGTACATAGCGCATAACCGTAAACACAAAACGCACAAACATGGTGAGCAGGTAAGCCGACCCTTGTCAAGCTGAATTTAGCCACCCACTCAACACGTGGTGAGCATTTACCCCCGTTACTGAACCGTTACATAGTTACATGCGGATATTTTCTTACGAATCCCCATCGTCCATTTCGGTGGTTTAACTCAATTTGACTTTGTACTGCTCGAACTCAATTAATTGATTGTGTAATATTGGATGAGGCCGGCAGCAAGTTGTTGATAACTTTGTAAACAAAAACGCTATGAATGAGTCAATTGACTGTGAGCAGAGAGGAGAGAGTGTTTGAGGGAGAGTGAATGTTAGTATGTTTGGCAAAAATAGCAAATTCACCAAATTTATGGCAAAAGAAATACAATTACCGTTATTATGTATTTGAAGAAAAAAAAAAAAGTAAATATATGAGTAAATTGGTTATAATTGTGGGAAGCAGGTGGAATATAGGACCACAAAGACGGTGTGTTTACTTTAATTAAATATGAGAACAAAATCTACATTCATGGCTGGTGTCAATACAGAATTTTTTGAAGGGGTGCGGAGAAAATTTTAAATAAATTTTTTTTAGCTCAGATTTTTTCTTATTTTTCACTATCTATTATAAAATAGATTTTAGAATACAGTAAAGTTGGTTGTCTCTTTCTTTGTCTAGTAGGACTCTTGCAACTAAGTAGTTGCTACAGTTCACCTAGCGGTTGTACGCAACACCTAAAACTAATCGAGAGAGATATAGGGTTATATATATGTATATAAATGATGAGAATGATGAGAATGACAAGAAAAGTTGAAATCCGGTGGACTTTTTGTCTATCCGTCCGTTCGTGCGTCCGTGCAAGCTGTAACTTGAGTCCGAATTGAGATATTTCAATGAAACTTGGTACGTAGCATTATTCTTACATTCTTATGTTCCATTGTGAAAATGAACGAAATCGGAAAACAACAATGCTTACTTCCACATAGCACAATTTTAAATTGCACTTGTTCGTTATTCGTTCAGTGTCTAGGACATAAATCAATCAATTAATATCACTGTGGAACATTTTTGGGATTATTGTCTGGGCGGTGAGAAATTCCAAGTCTGGGTGATGGTACTAGGTCAGTATAGTAAAACCCTCAAAGGGTTTGGCGTTCGTATGTGTCAGTTTTTTTTATGACCTTTTAAATTTTTTCCTTATCTTGATGTTTTATCGCTTAGCTGTAACATTTTGGCAAAAACAAAAAAAAAAAAAGGGGATTATTCATATAAACACGTCAATAAAAATTAAGCAATTGGTGTTCCGAATCGACTATTAATAGACAGAAATCTTACTGACAAAGTTGGAACCATTTTGGAAGATCACTAGAGCCTAAGAAAAGTGAAAGCACGATTAGTTCCGAAATTACTCAATTTTTTCGGTAAACAGCGTCGCGTTAACGTATGTGAAACAATGCTTTCCGACTACCAAGATGTCATGAAACATATTATTACTGGCAATGAGTCTTGCATCTATGCTTGCGACCCAGAAACGGATGATCAATTGGCCGAATATCGTGGCAATGGTGAGCGGAAGCTTAAAAAACCTTTAACGTGGTCAGGTCAGGTCAGGTCAAAAATTAAGGTAATGTATGTTGACAGTTGAGACCCAAATATGGGCCGACAGCTCTTGCAGGATAATTCACCGTCGAATACCGCATTGATTCTTCGTAATTTCAACCATTATCGTGCCACAACCCCTGCTTCAAGTCAATTGAAGCCATTAAACCTTAATTCATGCTCGCATTGAAGGCAATTCCAGAAATTGATTTTAAAAGCTGTTTCGAGGGTTGGAAAAAACGTTGGCACAAATGTATTAGATCCAAGGAGGATTACGACATTGAAGAATAAGAAAAAGAGTTTCAAAATTAAGAACAAAATCTGACTATTTTTTGGTCATATGTAGTAGTTTATCAATAAAATTTGTTCGAAAGAGAAATTCATTTTTGGACTACTTCTTAGAATAGTAGCTCCATTTTTTCGCTGATATTATAATTTAAGAAACGTATAGTGGCAAATATGTAGTAAAAACTTTTCAGAAAACCACTTACCAAAATATTCCTTCAATGATTTGTTATTTCAAGGTGAGAACAATCAGAGTGCATTTTATAGCGATTAGTTGGCAACATGGAATTATATTTTACTTTGACCGATGTCTGAAAAAGAAGAAAATAAAGTGTGTTATAAAAACAAATTTAGGAGATATTCTAAACTAGATGGTCGAATTTCGAGCATTTTTTAGCAATTAATAGGAAAGTAATACAGGTTTTAGCATTTCGAGGAAACAAGAAATAAATTTTCATAAAGTTATGCGTTCAAAATATTACTGAGTTTTATTTACTCGAAGGAAAAATCGCTAATGTTACTCTCCCTTCGTTGGAAGCCTCCATTCGTCAATCTGTGGCGCGGATGAAGTACTTGGGGATCATAAACGGAAGCTCTTAAAGAAGCCAACCAACGACAACAGAATGAGGAAAGCATCGCTTAACTTGCGTTGTTTAAAGAGACAATGGGAAGAAATGGGGCCTCTAACCAGAGGTGGTGTTCTAGCTCTATGAAACCGCAGTTAGGGAAAGGTTTAATAAGGTTGTTGTCTGGTGGAAGTCGTTCGAGCAATACACACACAGTTAAGAAGCTGGCAAATGTTCAAAGAACGGCCCTCAAAGACATAGCTGGGAAATGCTTTGCTGTGGATATATAAATCCAAAATTTAGCACCTTTTATTATAATGATAATAAATTTAGTTAAAATTATGAATGCGAAGTCATTTAAGTAACAATAAAACATTATTATCTACTATTTCTCAGGGTGTCATACATCGCTGAAGCTTAAACTACATGGCACTATATAACAAAAACTATCCCTAGTTTAAAAAAGGGTGACCAAATGTAGAAAACGCTAAATTTTTTGCATATATATATTTTTTTTTACCCTAAACAAGCAACAAAACTAAGCCGCTTGCGCTATGCAATATTTTTCATAAAAAGCAGCAACCTTTTCA
This sequence comes from Bactrocera latifrons, assembly GCF_001853355.1. Lineage (NCBI taxonomy): Eukaryota > Metazoa > Arthropoda > Insecta > Diptera > Tephritidae > Bactrocera > Bactrocera latifrons. Next base: position 637,705 of record NW_017535075.1, read on the forward strand.
CTATTGCCTCTGTTATAAAGAACCCAAGACCGGTCAATTGCCAATAAGCGCCTCCTTGCAGGCAACCACTCACTTGATTTCCCTCCCTCACCAATACATTTTCATAGCAAATTGTTGTACACAAAAAAGAAAAATAATTTTTGTTATGGACGAGTGAGAAAAACATGTCTTTTATTAAGTTGTTATGCTGCCTGTCGCCGCAGCAGTTGTGGGAATAATAACAAAGTGAAACGACACAACAAAGTCAACAGCTGCAGCAAATATTAAAAGCAGTCGCAGAGAGAGTGAGCATTTAAAAAAGTATCGAAAAATAAAGTAAAATCTTATCTGTTTTGCTACTTCACTGAGAATGCGCTCATGCACTCAGCAATAGCTCGTTAGTTGTGTGTGGCTGTTTGCATTCATGGCCTCGTGTACAGTTACTATTTTTCACTTTTACTACCAATGGCAGCGCGCATTTAAATGTTACGTATACGCCATGTGCGCCACGAAGACATCGACAGCAAGCATTGAATCGTCGAATTTGCAAGTCGATGCAATATTTTGATTGGAGCGCGAAAACAAAAACAATATGAATAAAGCTAAAATGCAAATATTTGTAAATAACTGTATTTTCGGTGCATTGCTGAATGGCGAACCAACAATGTAGTACGTATGGCAATTGAGTGAATTATTCTCAAAATTTCACATGACGCAATTTTATTTTTCTACAAATATGTATTGTAAATAATTTTTTTTGATTGGAGTTGCCACAGGACGAAAGTTTTACGTACAAAAGTTATTAAAATTTATTACTATTTCTACTAATTTATCACAACTGGCTTTTATAGGATAAGAAAGTTGCCACTTAATGATAATTTTACAGCAATTTCTTACAACAATAAGATAAAAAGATGGTCATATGATGAAAATTGTACCGCCAAAATCAATAAAAATATTTTAAGTATTTATTAATTTCTCACTACTGGTGAGATAAAAAGGTTGCCATATTAAGGAAATTTGACGCGAAAAAATTTATTTATGTAAATATCTGCTTTTAACAAGACAAAAAGTTGCCACACTTACTTAAACAATTTACAAAGATAATAGAAATAATTTAATTATTTTTTAAGTGTAATTGGCTTAAACAGAGTTTCTTTCTAAAATTATTTAAAAATAGTGTTGCCAACAGTTTGGAAATTTAAAAAATTCGGTCGTCAGAATGTAAAAACCGTAAAACATATTTGAATTGTTAATAAAATGAATTGCAATTCTAAAATATCACTAAATATTCGAAAATATTTTAAAGAAGCATTGCCAGCTGCTCTAAAAACGTTATTAATATATTAGCATACGAATATACATATATAATAACAATAACCACTTCATTAACAAATATTTAATAATTTAGGCATACATTTTTTTTGTTGTTGCCACCTATTAAAAAAAAATTTGGATCAATAAACATATGAATATCTATAATAACAATAACCATTTCATTAATAAAAATTAAAAGAATTAAGGTATACATTTTTTTTTTGATGTTGCCACCTATTAAAAAATTGTAGTTCATTAAATTTTAAAATAAAGCGACAAAAAATACAAATAAAAATCGAAACATATTTGTGTAGGCTTGCATTGAACTATTTTTAGGAAGAGACTGTGTGGGTAAAACGTTCAACGATAAAAGAAAATTAAGGAAAATAGTAGTTTTTAATGAGAGTTGCCAGCTGTTCAAAATAGTTTACCAAACTGATTTCAAAAATAGAAATGTATAACCAATAAATAAAACAAGTTATTAAGAGTTTTCCAAAAAATATTTCTGAAAAGCCTTGCCACCTATTTAAATAATATACAAAATTCACATAATTAACAATTTTGAAATATTTAATAATAAATCTAGCCAGTTAATAAGAGCTTTCAAAAAAATATTAAGAAGAGTTGCCACTTATTCGAAATTTTTAATTTAAATAATTAGGAAAGATACAATATAGATATTAAAGTGAATTTCATAAAAAAATACTTTCAAAATATATTTTTTTTTAGTAGGGTTGCCAGCTGGTAACCTTTTTAACTCAAAAACATCAATAAGTTAGTGGTGTTAAAGTATACGTGTCAAACTAAATAAGTTTGAGAAGACTTATAACTGAAAATAATATGAAGGGTCCACTTTGAAATTTCTATTCATTTCGAAAAAATTATTCATTTGTCGAAATCGAACATATAAACTGGTCGATAAAAATAAGGTCTTTGTATAGAACACTATTTTATTTGAAGAGATATCTTCACAAAAATTTTACACGGATTATTATCCAAAACGACGCTACAATCTCCGAACAAATTGTTCACATCGGTCGACTATAGCTTATAGCTGTCGTATAAATTTATCGAAAAAGAGGAAGCTTTTGTATAGAAAACTTTTTTATTTGACGAAATATCCTCACGAAATTTAGCATAGACTATAGTGAAAAGCAACGGTACAATCTCCGAACGTATTGAGCGAATCAAAATACTATAGCATATAACTGTCATACAAAGCGACCATAAAAAATCAAATCGAAATCTTTGTATACTTCTTTTTATACTCCACTACTCTATTATATATTTCACCAGCAGACCCCGCAGGCGTTGTCTTGCGTGAAATTTTGTGTTTAGAAATTAAAAAAAGTTGAATGTACTATATTTTGTGTTTAAATCATTTATTTGCGATTTTTCTAGATTTTTTCAATGCAGCGCAGCTTGATAAACAACATTTTTTGATATCTGTTCCAAAGCATAAATGTATAGAGAAGATGGGTATTGAGCTTTTGAATACGCCACGTAGTTATAGCAGGTCGTGTGAAAAACATGGCATTCCCAGATTTATGCCGCACACTTTTAGCGACTATCCTTCCCTGGAAACTGTATAGATTTAAACTGAAATGGCAAATCGTTGGAACTCAAAGGAATTCGTAGAATCAAGCATTCTGCGGTTGGGTTCCATTACACAGTTTCGGCGAAACATAATAATGACAGATCCAACTTTGAGACGTGGCGGCATACCAAGCCTCTGTCTCTCTTGTTCGTATCCCGTAATTCCATCGTTGGATTCCAGCAACTGTAATTGCTGGCATGCTTCACAAAAAGTTGCACACACCGTACCATTCACAGTACGCAATGACTCAAATGAAGTTGAACCGCGAACATTAATCAATAGCAACCGAAGGCAAAAGCAATCACCGTTTTTCGGCGAATTGTGTAAACTCATCCTAATGCATTTTTTGAGGACACACCTTCCATCTAATGGTTGGCCTTGTTTTCCATGTAAACATTTCTTCGACGATGAATTCTATGTATAGTATAATATCAAGGTCGGAGATGCCTAGAGCAATTTTCTCGCAAACGTACCCTACAATGCGCTTCATTGCTGTGCATATATCGACCCATTTCATAATAACTCGTTCAAGGTCAAAAATCACCATATTGCTTTCTTTGGTGACGTACTTGCAAACGTTTTTGATCGATTCCACCAAACAGCAACATTCAACATTGATTGATATGAAGTGTGAATTTCGGTGTCCGCAAGGTCAATGAACCACACTGGTTTTCATCACTTTGTATAATGCTGATTCTTTCTCTGCAACAGGAATTTCCGCAGAAATAAGTTCATCAATTTGATCTGGTGTAACCACCCTCCACCATCCAAAGAAGACTGTGTGCGTGTGGCAAACTTCTCTTTTGCCACTCAATAGAGTACATATAGCAGCTAACAGCACCGCATATGTATACGTTGCTTCTAGATAAAGTCCATCTAACATCGTAACTGTTGTTTGCAAAGTCGTGCTGTAATATCGTAATGATCGCTTGCTGATTGACAGCGATCCATAATTCCACACGCACGTCATCGCATCCTGGGAGTACTCATGTTGTTCGTGTGTCTTGGGCTGCCATACGTTGATCGCAAAAAGAACGCCGATATTAGGGCGATCTCTTCGTGGCTTTGTAGCAAATTTCAATCTCTAATTGATCATTTAGTATGAAACACACATAAAGTTTTCACTGAATAATTTTCAACAATTTTTCTTTCGAATAGCTAGAATAAAAAAGCAAACGACCGAAATTGCACGATTCAAATAATTTACAAATCAAAATATTGAAAAACGAAAAACAAAAACAAAAAAAATAAATGAATAAATAAAAAAAATTAAATTGTGTGGAAAAAAGTTAATTTTTGGAACTGTCCAATTTAGAAAATAGATAGTAAAATTTGGGAAAAATCAGTAAAACCTTTCGGTGGAGTACAGTAACCAACATTGTGACATGGAAATTTTATTTATTAGATATATCTGGCGATATAATACGAGAATTAATATAACTCAAATACACAGTTCATATCTCAACACCGCATTTTGTTGTAATTACAGCAGACTTGTCTTTTCTCTTAAAATAATCCTGCAAACCATAAAGTAATTACTCAAGCAAGAAATATACATATATTACGAGCGCAAAAATATTTGTATTTTTCTAACCCCGATCACACTTGTTATTTAACACTTTGCCAATTCTATGCCAGCACTCAACATAAATCAAAAAAAGCCAGCAAACGAGAACAAGGGAAAATTGTGACAGAACTCGACAACTTAATGAGCGGGCGAGTAATAAGGAAAGCGCATAACGGAAAATATGTATGTATTTTCCACGCCACAAACAAAACGAAATAGCGGAAAAACAATAAACTTGAGCCAGCTGTCGGACAGCAAGTCAACAACCGTTACTGCCGTTGCCACTGCTCCTAACGCCAGCCAGCTATCCATTCAGTTCATCTATCAGCGGCAATGACAGCAACGCCACATTGACGCGACGCTTGGTGCATTCAATCGTGTCGCTGACAGATAAACAGAGACCGACACAAAGACGTACGAACAGACCGACAGATAAACGAACAGTTAGCTATGTCTAAGCAGCTGACTCGCATACTCACTGTCGGTTTTGTGGGCGCCTCTGCATCTGTTAGTGTATTTATTCGGTAGTTGGCAGTAATTTTTTTTTTTTTTTGCTCCTTTTTGGTTTGTTGATTTAATTCGCCTTATTCGCTTGTGTTCTTTTTTTGTTTTTGCTTTTTGTATCTCTCTTACTAATATTTCGTTTCATTTTCTTGTTTTCTCTGCTTACGAGTAGCCTTGAGCTTCTTCCATTTAACGTAAGCTTCTATATTTGTGGAGTAGATTTATCCTTTTCGTTTACGTCGCAGTTGAAGTTACTGTCCGTGCATTGTTTGTTAGTGTTGTTGTTTCTCATTGGAGTATGCTCTTCGTCCGCTCGCCCGTAAAATATCTTCTTATCATCGTGCTTCATACTATGTGCTACTGTACGGTATGTCCTTTTCGCTGTTTCCAGAACAAACTCCAACACGATTTATACCCCTTTGAGCAGCAGTGTCCATTCACTCCAACCACTCACCGTTATTTTCATATTTCTCAAACACACATTTAACTACAACCGTTAGAGTTTCCTGAATAAGAGTCGTAACAACTTTTGTATATATAGTATATAATTATATATATATATTTATTATATTATTATATATATATATATATATATATATTTCTAAAGGATACTAATATCCTGTTTCGGTTGTCATGATTGTTTTCGCAGTCGCATCTGTTTAACTGTTTATTTGTATTGTTATTATAGTTATTCTGTATTGTTGTTGTTATTTTATGTTTTATCTCAAATTGCTGCATTACAGTACCGTTAACTGTGATTAGTCACATGTGTGTATATGTTTGTACTTGAATTTCGTCGTGTCATGCAAAGTGCTTGCAGTAATCAAGCCCCCTTCAACCAACCAACCATATTGACTGATGAATTCAGTAATTTTGACATCTCCATGAGCAGCAAACGCAAAACACTCGTCAGTTTCCAACAAGTACACGATTGTATATTATCTCATTTGAGCAGAGTTGCTCGTTCGCTTGTCTGGTGCAGGTAACTCGCCAAGATTTATGAGCAAATTCTGCCCTATAGTACTTACACTGTGAGAAAATTTTTAATTAAAGCAAAATATTTTAAGTTTGTGAGTCAAAAACAATTTCAGAAACTTTTTCGAAAGGAAAATATAAAGAAGAAAATAACTATAAATTTTCCTGCCTGAAATCCCGTCGTTTACGACGAGTTGTTTTACGTAGACGCCTCAAAGCAGCCATATAGGATTCTTTGTTGCCGTTTGACACTACAGCACGAATTCTTGGTGAATGCACACCAATCAATCAAAGCAAAGGATGAGCTTCACCTGGATTTTTAACCATCTTTCGCGGTTCCTTCGGTTTCAGCTCATTAACACATTGTTGCATAGTTCAGCTATCATACTCATAAACCCACCTCGAGTCACAAATTATGATCCGTTCATAAATGTAGAGCTTTCGTTGTCAATCCCCTCATTTGCCAAGTCAACTCGACTTCACAAAAGATTGAGATCTTTTGGTATTTGGTACGAGTCCAGCATTGAGACGCTTTATTCAAAAAATCTTAATCAAAATATTAACGAAAACATTAGCTATAATATTTTGAGCCAATCCCTAGCAGGTCAATTGAAAAACCGCCTGACACATGGATCGCGCAACTAGAATTAAATCCAAATGAGCTTAGCCCTAACCTTAAAAAGTCGCGTGTATAAATTTAACAGCTGTCAGATCATTAGTTAATGAATTTTATATTTTTTTGAGAGCAGAAAATATTGTTATTGCGAAAAAATGGATAAAAGGGAACTACGTGTGCTAATTAAATATTGTCTTTGGAAGGGAAACAAATACAGTTGCAGCAAAAACTTGACTTGATGACGAGTTTCCGGATACTGTCCCAAGAAAGTCAACCATCACGGATTGATATGAAAAATTAGCACCGAAAACCGTGAATGCAGTGAACGCTCAAGAAAGGATGTTACTGACGAAAACATCAAAAAAGTATGCAAAATAATTTTTGCATGACGTCATATAATTCGCGAATATTTGGCTATTGGAAAGCTCTGTGCAAAGTGCATGTCGCGCGAGATCACTTTTGACCGAAAACAATGACAAGTTGATGATTTGGAGCAGTGTTTTGAAATGTTTCAGCGTAATGAGCCCAAGCTCTTGCGTCAATAACTGACGATAAATGAAACATAGCTCCACTATTTCTCTCCGAAGTCCAACCAAGTGTCATCGGAGTGGAAAAATTCGACTTTCTTTCCTAAGATAGGATTTGTCGCGATATGACACGCAGAATAGTGGGCACATGAAGTCCGAAGTCGGCTTTTAGCGTACAAACAAAATATGAATCCTAATTAAAGAGGGCAAAATCAAAATTTTTTTGAGTTATTTTTGTTCAATGTTATTTGGCATTTCATCTTGGAAACACTTACGCCTGAACAACGTTTACAAATCGTTCAACTTTATTACGAAAATTCAAGTTCTGTAAAGAATCTGTTTCACTTGCCTCGCCCACATTATGGTCAACGTAGTCGGCTTACTGATTGCACTATTTGCAACACCATCACTCATCTTAAGACCAGAATTCATTATTGGATAATATTCGAAAGAATAGACCAAAGCATGTTCTTTCGAATTACAATAAACATTCTTCATTAAATTTGAAAGGTATGTGTCTTTCCTTTAAAAAAGAAGTAGGGACACTCGAAATAGATCACCCTTCATTTGTAAGTAGTATACATTCTTCATACATGCATTTGAGTGTCTTCATATGACAATACATATTTGATTGTGCTCATTCGTGTGAACTCAGCTAACAACGTCATTGATGGTTGCAGAGATTTTCGGAGATTTCCGCCAACATCAGCCATTGTTATGTAAGCCTTCGAGGCAGTGTTAAGTAAAAGGCGTGACGTAAAATCAATACCAGAAGTACAAAGAAAACAAATTTGTTTCATTTTTCTTCTTTCAAATAAGAATAGGTAACTCACATACATATATACGTAAATGAATAACAGCTAGTATCAGACAATAATAAACGCATCAAGTGTTCTGAATGGGTCTTTAAGTTATTGCTGAGCTGTTTAGCCTGAAAGATTAGTTGTCAGATCAGCTGTCAAAGAAGAACATTATTTTGAGACTTGGGTTTGAAGCCTAATACCAACCCTTAAAAAAACGTGTTAATATCGTAATAATTTTCAAAACTCACGTCGTGTACCATTTTTTTTTTTTTTTCTATGCTAGACGAAGACGCCAAACAATATTTCAGTCAATTTAGTTCTACAGGCAAAAGTTTGAGACTTTTTGGCTCCTTACAGAAATATCAATCGTCTGAATGGGGAGTGGTTCTCATAAGACAGTGGAAGAAACGAACATCATGTGAAGTCGAGCTTTTGGCAACAGAATAAGTCAAGCAATGACTCGTCAAATAACTAACAAGGTGATATGATTTGACTTCTTACTATGACTACCGACTATAACGGACAAGCATAATAGTCCTCGTAAGACGAAGTTGCGGTTGTTGCTTAGTAAAATTAGTTTACAAATATATTATGCCATTTCATTATTTATTTTATAAAAAAATACTAAAAAAAAATTGACATAAATTCTCCCTAATAGAGCCTCCCTATAAATTCAAATATTATATATATATAAATGAGCGATATTGATTTTGTAATTAAATTTCTATTCAACATATTTATTCAACATAGAGACGCATTATTAACTGATAACAACTGTTCCTTCCCAATCATTCTCAATTACAACCACGTGCGTGATGAGATTAAAATAATCTGTGTTCTTCCATCAATGTCAGTTGCTGTTGCCAGCATTAGTTAACATTTCATTCAGCTTAAAAACGACTCATCAATCTTGAATATGTAAATATTGAGTTGGCAATTAACTAAATTATCTTTAATCAGTATGAAAGCAAGCTGAGAAAAGAAATTATTGACGCCGGTTGGCAGATATTAAAATGAGCAATAACTGCACGACTGAAGAATGCAATATACTATGATTGTATTGAAGCTGCAATATTGACAAATAAAAAGTTTCCATACAAGGACTTAATTTAGAGGCTGCTTCCCTTAACTTATGGTCGACATAGTGGACCTAGAGAGCGAGCTATTCGCAACACCATCACCCATCTTGAGACCCAGCATTCATTATTAAATAATATTCGACCGAATTGACCACGTCCGGTACACAGTGAAGAAACTATACCAGCCGCAGCTGAGAGTAAACACGAAGACTGAGGATTGTCAATTCGGAGCCGTTAGCAGCAACTCGTACTGACATATAGAATTACTTAGCGCATTTTATGTCGATATCTTAAATTGAAAGTGTTTCACCTTCCCAAACGACATCCCTCTATGGGCTCTTGAAAACTTCCAAGAAAATCCATCGTTTTTAAACCAAATTTTGTTCAACAAAGCGGTCCATTTCTGGCTCTATGTGTATGTAAATAAGCAAAGTTGCCACATTTGGGACTAAGAGCAAACTGAAGAGATTCTACGGCTGCCATTTCATCCAGGAAAGAAAGCGGTTTGGTGTGGTTTGCGGGCCAGTGGAGTTATCGATCCATATTTCTTCAAAAATGATGCCAGTGAGTAACGTAAACGTCAATGGCAATTATCGCGCCATGATAACCGACTATTTGTTGCCTGAAATGTAAGCTCTTGATCTCGTCGACATTTGGCTGCAACAAGACGGCGCCACTTCCCACACATTGTATCAATCTAGCGATTTATTGAGAGAACACTTCGGTGAGCAGATAATATCACGTTTAATATTATTTTAAAAGATCCCCGACTCGTTCTTCATCCAAATTTTCTTTTCGTCACTTTTTTCTCAGAAAAAAGAGCTCTCCTCACTGTCCTTACTCAATTACTACCAAAATTATGCCGTAAACGAGCTTCGGCTTTATTTGTGGCTTAACTATTTCATGTTCCCCATTTAATAACGCTTTTACCAGATTTGAAAAATCCATAAATTTCTAAAATATCCAATTACCAGCAGCAAATTTCTAGTTGCCCTTTGATTTATATCCGTTATGGCTCATTACCGACTGCGTAGTTTAGTACTCATAGTGATCACTACTTAGCATTTTATTGCCACTTAATGGCGCACACCTAGACACAAATCCTTCTAAGATATACTACGGACCAGGCAAATAATGTCACTGATTAAAATAAATTGCCAAGCAGAAAAAGAGAGAGAGAGAGAGAGTGGCGGTGCTGCCACCTAAATTGCCAATTTAAAAGCTAAAATTCGCGCATAAAAGCTTGCCACTGCTTTATTATACCGTTAGAAGGTTGTGTCTTGCGATACAACACTTTGCACTTGGCTGCACCCTCCCGCTGGTGCAAATGTACGTACTTGATACTATCCATTAAATTAACGCTTCCGGCAAAATTTATTCAAATATTTGTATTCCGCACAGGAATTTTACGATCGAATTTTAACGCGAACATAAAGTTTAGCGAAAACGAAGAGGAAAGCAATGAAAATTCGCAGAGTATTGAAGGCGTCTCGAACGCGCAGAGTTGACTGGTATGACATTGCGTTTGATGCGCGTTTGCGGGTGAGTTGCTTAATGCATTTGTGCAGTAAAATGAGTTATGAAGTTGGTTGAGACTTTTAATTTTAATTTTTATTTTTATTTTTTTTTTTTGTGCTGCGGGAAATTGGTGAAATATAGATATGTTAAGGAAGTTTTATAACTTTCAAAATATTCAGTCTAAAACATTCTTGCAGAAAGACATTGTTGGGCTACTACTTAACATATTTCTATAGGAAAAATTCTAACGGTGTGATATCACACCATCTTGGTGGCCAATCGCACGGCCCAAAACGTGAAATTATCTGCTCACCAAAGTGTTCTCTCAATAAATCCATTGTAAGGTGCGATGTGAGGGAAGTGGCGCCGTCTCGTTGAAATCGTCGCCGAGATCACGGACTTCAATTTCAGACATTATCATAGCGCGATAACGGTTGCCAGTGTGTGGCGCCACCAGTCAGTGACCAGTTAGTACTCCGATCTTGTTCCTACATTCCTTTCTATGGAGTGCCAGTAGGAATTATATGTACTTTCCATCTATCCTTACACATGAATTTCGCAGTATTGCCCCCAGGTTACTCACTCCATCGTGTGTTGATTATTCCATACTACTACTGTAGAGCTGAATTTGTCTTAAAATAGAATTTGTCCTAAATAGGCTAGCCTTTCTCACTTTTTCTTATACATTGTGCTTTCACAGCAGTTTGCTGCTCAACACTACCTCAAGGTACTTAGTGCAGTCCATGAGAGAGAGTCCCAGTATGGAGTGAACCTCCATGAAGAAAGTTTTTGCTTTCTTGTAAACACAAGCAGATCGGTGTTCTCGTAGTTCAACCCCAGACAGGCTTGCGATGCCCACTTCTGGAGTGTATTGAGGATGGTGGTCATAATACTGCTAATACACTTTGATGTTAAATGCTCTGTAGTTTGGGAGATGTGTATGTAAACAAAACCCTTTAAAAGGAGATTCGACGGAGGGCACGCCTACTTTTTTTAAATATAAACTGTATATAATAGACTACAAAGATAGATATTCTGGGATTGTGGCTTATTTATAACCCTTTATAATTTTTCGATTAACACCATTTGGGGGGCGTGATCATTGTCCGATTTGGTCTATTTACAATACCGACTTCTTCAGAGTGCCGAAGAAGATGTGTCCACATTTTATCAGGATATCTATTTTTAGTCTAGTTATCTCAGACATAAACATCTCATCTGCTTTGTCATTATACCCAGAACAGTGTACGTACATTAACTCTCTCCCTAAATTGGTTGGTTTGGCGATGTTCGTACGTCAGTTTTTATATACATGAACTAGTACCTCAGTTTTAGAGCTATCGAACTGAAATTTTTCACACGCTCTTCTCCCTCCATTTGTCGGAGCCATCGATAACGGACATCTATAGCATATAGCTGTCGTATGCACTGACTGTTCGGAAACCAAAGCTTGTATGTAAAACTTTTTTATTTGACGAGATATCTTCATGCCATTTGGCATGAGTTATTGCCTAAAACAATGATATAATCTCCGAAGAAATTATTCAAATCGACTCACTAAATCATATAGCTGTCCTGCAAACTAACCGATAAAAAAGAAGTCCTTGTACTGAAGACTTTTTTATTTGATGAGATACTTTCACGAAATTTAACACATATTATTTTTCATGGTAACGCTATAATTTCCGAAGAAATCGTTTAGATCGGTTCACGAACTCATATAGCTGCCATACAAACTAAACGATAAAGATAAAGTCCTTGTACTAAAAACTTTTTTATTTGACGAGATATCTTCACGCCATTTGGCATGAGTTATTGACTAAAACAATGATATAATCTTCGAAGAAATTATTCAAATCGACTACTAAATCATATAACTGTCATGCAAAATAACCGATAAAGATGAAGTCCTTGTACTAAAAACTTTTTATTTGATGACATATCTTCACGAAATTTAGCACATATTGTTTTTTAAGGTAACGCTATAATTTCCAAAGAAATCGTTTATATTGGTCAGCGACGTCATATAGCTGTCATACAAACTTTACGATCAAAATGAAATCCTTGTACGGAAAACTTTTTTATTTAATGAGATGAAGTTGGCGCTTTTTATATAAAATATCATATTTTATTATATAAAAATGTAACTCGATATCTATTTTAATGGATTTTTATTTTCAAACAACCGTTAGACACTCTTCTTATACTCTGAGTAAGAAAAAAGAGTTGAACATAAAAAAACTTTAATTTGATTTCCTTAAATTTTTTTGGAAAAAAAACTGATTACTTTGAAAGGGAGAGATAAAAGTATAAGCACAAAACAGTTTCACTTGCAAATTGACCCACATACACGCACACACACACGCACAGTTAACATAATTCTAAAAGAAAGTAGAAAAATTAAGCGGAAAAATTTCTCGGAAATTGAAAAGCAAGAGCATTAAGTGGAGCTAGGCCATTGTTGCACACACACATGCATATACGTATGCAAGCATTAAAGCAGAAACTTCTACAAAGTATCCTTGTACGTGCTTGCAGCAAGGTACAACAGGGATCATTTTACAACTGTAAAAAAGATGCGAAAAACAGGATGAAATCACAAACCGATCGATAACCCATATAAGCTCAGACGTGTGCACATATATAAATCTGTGTGTGTGTTCACATCTGTTTCTGCTTTACGCACTACAATTCCCGCAAGACAAGCGTGAGCATGTAAGGATATTATTAGTAGATAGAGATATCCAAAGCAAGTACCAGCATATCTACTGCTATCTGCGCGCATGTGTGTGTATGTATGTATGTATTTACACGCATACAGAAGTATGCCACACATACACACAAACAGTTGTGTCCATTTTTAAGGACGAACATACATGAAATGCATAGACATATGAGCGTATGTGTGAATTTTAAAGTCATAACTGCTCTTGAACATATACAAACACACACATAGAAACATAAATTCACTCGTTGTGTGTGTGTTGACATTTCACCAGTATTATCCTTCGTCGGCGTTATCCTTAAAATCTCTACGCATGTTCGTTTTGTCAATGGGCATATCTAAGCTGCCTAATAAAAGAAATGTAGCCGCAAATAGCAAGTCGGCAGCTTTGTGGGGCACCAACCGCAGGCTATGAATTTATTTTACGATTTTCTTTTCTCCCCCTTTTTTTTGCTAGATAACACTGCAAAGCTGGTAGGATGTAGGGATGTGGCAAGCTATGAATGATAAATCTGTTTGGGGTTTCCTTTGACTTCGACGCACAGAAAGTGAAATTAGCTGGCATAAGCGAACTAAAATATGCACATATGTACGGGGGTATGTATGTAAATACTATATATTTCTTTATGTTATTAAAAAATATGACAAAGAGCTGGGACGATAAGCCCTGCGGGGTATTTGAGGAAAAAAGCATAACACTATGAGATACTAAAGTTCATGGTTTGAAAGCAATCAAAATTGAAATGTAATATATTTTTATGAGGCATATTAAAATTTTTTTCAGAACTAAAAGTACACAAGAAGACATCAACAAAAACATAACTACGATCCGGTCTATTGCATTTCATTATAACAAACGATTCAAATAGAAATATTTTTATTAATATTTGACTCATAGTAAGCCCTAAATGTAGGTAAAGATTTGCAGGCATATTAATGAGATGCAAAACATTATTAGAAAAATGTAGCATACCCTAAGGCTTAATATTAAAAAATTTTTATCGAAGACACGCACCTAATTCGATAAACGCTTTGCCAGGAATTTTTGCTATTAAAACTCTCTGCTGATTTTTCTAAATTCTCTGTTATTAAAAAGATACTGAAATGAATCAGCTATTTCAAACATGTCCCGTCTGTCTGTCGATCGATCCGTATTATGCGACCTACTCCCTTATCTTTTAGGACATCGATAAGCAATTTTGCGTCCTTTTCTCACCCAAGCCAGCCATACAAAGAAAAAAGAATTGGTATAAAGTACTTGTGTGAAATTTGTTTTTTTTTTTTTTTTATTTGACAAGGTATCTCTACGAAATTTGATACATTGGCTGATCCCAGTACAGGTACATGGTTCAATTACCTGTTGTTAACAGATGACGTGTTAGTCTTGCCAAGCTGTCATGTTATTTTTGTTCAGTATTGTTTGGCATTTCATCATCTCGGACTGACGTATGGAACGGCTTGGCGCATTTTACGTCAAAATCTTAAATTGAAAGCATACAAAATACAGCTTGTACAAGAACTGTACCCACTCAACCTTACAAAACAACAACACTTTGCTCTATGGACTTTGAAATGTTCCAAGAAGATTCGAAGATTTCGACCCAAATGTTGTTGTGCGATGAGACCCATTATGTATGTTTGCAAGCAATATTTGGAACGAAGAACAACCTAAAGAGATTCAACAGCTGCCATTTCATCCGGAAAAATTAACGGTTTAATGTGGTTTGTCGCCTGGTGGAATCATCGATCCACATTTATTCAAAAAATATCCCGGTTTAAATTGAAGATCTGATTTTTCGCGAACATTTCGGTGAGTAGGTAATTTCACGTTTTGTTCCGGTTGATTGGCCACCAAGACCGTGTGACAGCACACCATTCGACTTTTTCCTGTGGGCATAAGTAAAGTCTAAAGTCAATGCAGTCAAACCTGCTCCGATTCGGGCTTTGTAGCAAAACATTACGCGTGTCATTCGCCAATTAGCAGTCGAAATGCTCGAAAGAGTCAAATATAACGGATGGACCATCTGAGACGTAGTCACGGCCATCATTTGAAGGAGATAATTTTCAAAAAAAAAAAAAAAAATTACAAAGAATATTCTTTCGTTATTAAAATTTTTCTTAAAAAAAAAAAAAATAGTAGAGAGCAGCGAAATTAATCACCCTTTAGATTATGTTTCGGATAACTATAGCCTGTAGCTACCAAAAAAACTCGCTAGACCAGAAATCATTAAGAAACTTTTTATGGATTATTGCCTAAGGCAATGATGCTATCTCCGAAGAAGTTGTTCTGATCGGATCTATAGCATATAGCTGTCATAGATCGGCGTCAAAGGCTTGTATAGAAAACTTTTTTCACTCATCGAGATATCTTTGCAAAATTTTGCATGAGTTGTTGTTGAAGGCAATGTCCAAAGAAATTGTTGAAATACACACTTCTAATTGAGGTATCTCTAAAACATGCATTCAGAACGCATAAACCGCCTTTAAATGTGTCTGAAAACGTTTACCGATTAGCTTATTGTTTACTTACGTGAATTAAAAGCAGGACATGAAATTATGTTTTGCTAAAAAATACAGTTGGTGCAGTAGATGTGTGAGAGTTTGCATTATCGTTGTGAAAAGTGATACATTTTCGGCAGTTTTCCTGGTTTCTTGCAAGACAAATGGCAAGCTAACAGTTGTTTACCACTCAGAATTTACTGTTCTACTACGTTGTTCTTATAGTATATCCGGTTGTTCCAAAAGAACAGGTAACCATTTACTTGCAAGCGCTTCGTGCGCGAACTAGTTTTGTTGGTTGGGCTCATCTTGAAACACTCATTCAGTCGATTGATCCTTTACTTTCTCAGCACTTCATAAACGTGTTTTGAACTACAGATATCAACATTTCCCTCTACACGAGCCCTTTTTTGTACTGAATGTATGCAGGTCCCACTAATGCCTATAACTGGCTCAATTTCACGATAGCTCTAGTGACGATCTTGTTGACAGTCCTTGGCCGGATAAAAATCCGGGTCCGTTCCGGTTTTCGTAGACCCGACTGTCGTGGGAACGGGAAATCACTATATCATCGATACTGGTTCTTAATGGAACTTCATTGCCAAAAATTGAATTATGTTCATCGATACACGCTTAATGAGTAAATCCATGTCGAAAGTTCAAAAAACAAAAAAAAAAAAAATACCATGAAAATATTTGCGATTTATTTAAATTTTTTGGCCAAGATGAATATTTTCAGTTACTGTAAACAACAAAAATAGCGCTCGTATGTCAAAACGTTCTGAACAAGTATGACATAAAAAATGTCAAACTTTATGATAAAGTTGTAAGTTCATAGATTGTAAGACTAGGGTTGCCAGATTAAAATACTTAGGTTTCCAAATACCAATACATGAACAGTAACCAATATTTAACTGCCATACATACTGACCGACAAAAGTTTTTGAAATAAATATTTTGTAATTGTGAAGAGTATTATAACATCGGTGCAACGAAATTCAACGTTTTTTTTTTTTTTTGCCACTCACATATGCCGAATTTTATGATTGAAAAAGTGTCGTCTATTCTTAAAATCATATGTTAAACCTGGCAAATCCGAATATCGATGACGCCAAGATAATGCTCTGAATTTGGTGGAATTAGAAGGGCGTGCTGGACTTGACCTTTCAATTGTAATGGTTGAAACGATCACTAAGGAATGCCACCGACAAAAATTCATCAAATTGTGAAGCGCGATTGTCGAAAAACTCACGGAATTCACGACTAGACACGAGTCAATATATTTTCATAACGAGAACGCTCAGAATCATATTTCAAGATCCGTTTAAAACCGATTTGGAAAACTGCGTCTGTGAAGTTGAAGATTTACCTCACTCTTATTATGGCCCAGACCGTGCCTTTTCGGAGTACCATAAGAACCGGTGAAAGCAAAATTCTCTCCCTGGATTACGGTTCACATTATAACATCTAAAAGGGCATCAAAAATTTTCTTGATTCGTTCTTGGCTGCCAAGTCGGGTTGGAGTTTCCAGAAAGATAAGAGTAATAAGTATTAGCATCATACCGACAACACTTTTAGTGATATTATTCCACATGTTTTACTCAAAACATGTTCAAATTTTTCAAAAGGAAAACGCATGAATTTCATTAGAGAAAAGTATAAAATGTAAACAAAAATTGTCACGAAACAAAAAAATAAATATTTTGTAGAGCAGTGTTAAAAATAAAACCATTTATGTAGCTTGCATGTAAAAATATACCTCAAAAGTCTTAAATTTCAACAGCAATTTTGAGCTGCCCTTGCTGTACGCTGCTGTTTCATACACTAGAACAGGTGCTACATGGCGTATGCGCAACATTGTGTGCTTACACTTCAGAGGGAGTAAATTTGTGTGTTTGGCACGTGGTCAAATTTTTTAGTATTCTTATTGTTATAAGAAAGTATCGTTTACACACAAGCACGCTGGCAATCCACAAGCATTTGTCTCGAGTGCCGCAGGCGAAATAGTTCCTCACCAACACACGCGCAATTATTAAGTATCACATTCATATTCGCAGTATGTGTGGCTGGGTGTGCTTGTGCTTTGCAGCAATTTGTGAATATTTAAGCGAGTAGACGTGCGTAAATTGCGCAACTGTTTTCTTACGTGGATTTTTTGAATTCGAAATTATTCGAAATAACTGTAAATGTGTTGGCAGCATTAAGTTGAGGCGTCAACACTGCATATAAATTCTTAATTTTATTGCACACACACACACATATACGCAAACATATTTATATTTGCGCAAATTTACACATTTTTGTGCTGTCAGTTTTCACTTTTAATTACAGCAAATGGACGGCGGCAGGTTGAGGCCAAGTACAAATTATTCACAAAGTACTTCTGGTAAAGCATTTTAGCTGTGAAAATATGCATGAGCACAAACTCTGGCAAATTTGCAATTGTATTATGAGTTTAAATGTAATTAAACGTGATAAATTTGAAATGTTAATGACAAAAATGTTGAGTTCGTGCGTCAAAAGGGAGACCGTGTATGGGGGGAAAGCTTTGAGCATGTAAATGGAGAGCTTTGTAGGGGTGTGGAAACAGTGTTGCAGATGATTAATTTTATTTTTGCGTGTAAAATTTTCGAGTTGTTATATTAATATAGAGTTTTGATGGCAAACCATAAAGTCATGAATCCTTAGTGACAAATAGCTTAATCAACTATGAAATCCTGATGCCCACCTTTAACTAATTAACTTATTAATTTTAAACTTGATTACAAAATTTTAATGCAACAGTTCATTTTTTATTAGCAGCAAAAGTCGTTTCAACGCTTCGGATACTCGTGTCAGTTTGAAGCTTCAAGTGAACCTATGCAGCTTCTCCACTTGGCTTTAGCGCGCCATCATTTTCTGCACCCGAACAACAGCTACTACTTATTCAACACTGACAATTATGCAGACTTTCGTTTCACTTTGAAAGGAGCTTCCACAATGTGAAAGGCACATTTGGAATTTGGTATTACTATTCAAACGTGCTTATGGTCAAGTAACAACCCAGCAATGCCGTCGCTTCCGATTGGCGAGTCAGATGCAAACTCTTTTTTTTTTTTTTTGGTGTTTCGTAATTATTTTAATAGAAATAAGAAGAAAGTTCATTTCGACCATACCGAAGCTATAATAACCTTAACAGTTGCTTTTTTAGGCATAAAACGGTGTAAAACTATCACTATTTTAATTTTGATCGATCAGTTTGTATGACAGCTATATGCTATAGTGCTCTGATCTGAACAATTTTTTCAAATATTATAGCCTTGTCTTGAGCAATAATTCGTGCCAAATTTTGTGCAGATATCTTGGTAAATAAAAAAGTTTTCCATACAAGGACTTGGTTTTGATCGATCAGTTTGTATGACAGCTATATGCTATAGTGGTCTGATATCAACGATTTCGACAAATGAGTAGCTTTTAGAGGAGCAAAAAGATGTGTGCAAAATTTCACATCTATATCTCAAAAACGTAGAGCTAGTATACACAGTCAAACGGACTCAGTTTTACAAATCTATGCTCAAGAAGTGTTTAACATCGCAATGATGAAAAAATTTACCTGCTTTATAGGTGTATTCTACTCTAGAATTTTGAAAAGTTCTATTTTTTCATATATTTAAAGTTTAGACCCTTAAGAATATATCCTCTAAAGGATTTTTAAAAATTAAAACTAGTTTAAGAGCTGCAGTTACTTTAGTGACGCAGTACCTAGCCCGGTAGGTAGGTAGACTCACTTTTTTAAACGCGTTTTTCTCGAAACTACTTTTTTCCACACGGTACCGGCATTATCTCAAGTTCTATACAACCGATTTACTTGAAATTTTGTGTGAACCTTCTTTATATACTCCTTTATCCTTTATCTTTATATAATATAATCCTTAATCCTTTGTTTTTAATATTTGAAAAAAAAAATCAGGAATTTCAAAAAAACAACGTAAAAAATTATTTTTATTTTTAGGCAGTCGCCATTTTTCAAAAAATTTTTTTTCGTGCTCCCTTAAATAGGGACTATAACACATCCTTACTGATTAAGAATTTCTTTTGACTTTTTTTTTCAGACCACCAGGAGAGTCAGGATCAATATCACCAGGATGCGTAATTTTTTTACACCTCTCTCCCCCCGCCCCCTTTAATTGTTTTAATTTTTAATATTTTTTTGTAAATTTTTTTTCTGTATTCTTAAGATATTAATAAAAGCACCATAAAAAAATGTATAGTAAAAATATTTTCGGTTTTTTTTTTTAATAAAATTCAAAAAAACTGCCCAAAATTTGATTTCTAGAGCGAATACCCCCTTATTTCAATATGGTAACCTTAGCAACAGTCTTTTAAAATTGTGAATAGTTCAAGAAACTCTGCTTTGTGTCAGTATTTCCTCGTGGTGCCGGCGACTAAACGTTCAGAAGAGCTGCTTCCTCAAATTTGAAATTAACTTAAAAGTGAGAGTGTTTTTAAAAAACCTTGAATTGATTGTCATTGACAAAGGGCAAATTACCTACCTAATCACCTAAGTTTCTTCTCTCAGATTGTTATTACGTTTGGTGAAGAGGTCGATTCAATTTTATTTGAACAGCTTAGAACGACGGTCCGTTGTATAATTTTTAGGGAGGTAGAAACAATGCCAATTTAAAAGACTTTGGCATTATAATTATTAAGTTCAAATTCGGCTGCGTAAACCCAATGGTCGTGGAAAGCATTCTCCAGTTAAACCGTCAATAATGTTCATTGAGTTTCCTGCTTTCCCACATGAATCCGGTTTTCTGTTTTAAGGTAGTAGCCGGGTAACGTATGCCTATTTCCATGACTTCTTTGGAGGGTGGTTTTTTATAGGAAAATAAAAATTAATTATATTGTGTAGAACAGCCTGTTAAAATTTGAAAGCAATCGGTTTAGTAGAAACAAAATTAAGACCCGGGCCGACCAGAAAAAAAATATTTTAAGAAAAACGCGTTTAAACTTCAACAACTCCGAGAGAGAGGATTCCGAGGCGCTCTAGGAAATTCTTTATAACTCCCGGAATATTTCGAATTTCTGTCTGAAATTTTCACAGTATATTCTAAAGACATTTTACTTTGAAATTAAGCAAAAAAAATTTACATTTTTTTAACCCAAGCTACCAAACAACTACCTTAATTCAAGTACGACAACTTATGTTATACGAAGTAGCGTTGAGTTCGAAATCAATTGTTTTCGAATTTTGTGCTTTGGCAACATAAAATATCAATTCGCATTCATATTGAGGGATTTTCAAGAACAACTTCCATAGTTTTCATAGCGTTTACATTTATTACCATAGATGGTAAATTCACAGCTTGCAGTTGGGGTTTGGGGTACAGCAGCTTCATATGATATTTCCTTCATATTTGATATGTGTTAATGTAATTTATTTTATTTACCGCCATCTTACCGTTTAAAGCGTCATTATGTATTCAAAAACTAAATTATTTTCGAAGCGAAATTATATTCGACAAAAGGCTAACCAAATATTTGGAATTTGCTTAAAGCATAAAAGGAATTTGCCAATTTAACGACTGAAAGCAATTTCAGATTTAATTAATTGGTTAACAGCCTCATTATATATAACATGTTTATATATTAACTACATGATATTTGCCAAAAATCAATTAGTAAAAACAAACATGTCAAAAACAAAAGCTGAAGTCAGCTGAAAATTACAGCACACTATTTGGCAAACAGATTACACGCAACTACAGCGTAGATGTGAAAAATGTATTTAAGTAGCTATATACTACAATAGAAAAAAAGTTATGCCTAGGTCTGTTGACCTTCCGAAAAGTAAATTACAACAATCACACGTAATAAAATTTCTTCAAAAACGAACCTTGTCGATATACCTATGAGTTGGTTTTACGCCACGATCTATCTGGTCAGGAGTAACAAGGCCTGAAAGGTATTCACAACAACAACAAAGTCTACGGCGACCATATTCACGAGCTAGACGAAGCAGTACAGACTTGACCATAATATCATACTCGAAGCATTAAAGTTCCGACTGTCAACAGCTCTACCATATTAGATGATACCACTTGGCAGTCTCTGTGCTCCTTCATACCTGCACACGACCGTGATTATTGTGTAGAGCCACAACAAAAGTCTCAAATCGCCAGCCAGCAGCAACTGAGGAAAGGATAAATAAACATTGTTGGCACGGTCGGCCATTCATTAACGGCGCAGCATCAATATGGTCACCTGGATGTAGTGAGACGCAGACAAAGAGGATTCTGATCGGTCTCATCGAACAACTTAATAGTAAACCTGCGTGCCATACCGGCTAAGAAACAAAATACCGCTCATCTGAAAGCAGCTTCTGCTGGGATATTTTCCTAGTTGCGGAACCGCCTGCTCGGAGCTTCAAAAGGGCATCATCCCTCGTTATGTGACATAATGCGCACGAAGAGCTCGGGTTGCTTCAAGAATCTAGAATGTTCATTGCAAAACATCTCGCTGCACTCTTTAAATGACGGATAGAGAATCAAGCCATTTGTATGCCAAAAATTCTTCTCAAAAGTTTGATTCGCTTTTTTTATATTTTAATATAAATCAGTGATGCTTAGCAGGACATAGCATAACCTCAACAAAGCTCATAACCTGTGTGAGAAGTTTACAACAATATACCGGTAAGTAAATAAAAACATAACCTTAAAAGTTTGCTAAGAAGTAGTGCATATACTAAGTAAATTAAAAATGCCAATAATTTTTCTTGCCTTTCATCTCTCAAACATGCTGGAAATTGACCAATAACTTTCTTTTAAATGCCCATACAATATGTCAGCAAACAAATTGCAATCGAAAAGGATTTAGTCAACAAACGAAGAGTTAAAAAGTCATAAAACAAACGAACAACTACAAAATACACACAAACCATTTATCGATTTTGGCTACCATGGCAGGCAGTCAATAAAATAAATGTACCGGAAAATCGTTTCATATTTACAACTTTCCACACAAAGCCAAACCAAACTAAGTAAATATAACTGTATAATACGAGTGCAGAATTCGCAAAACTTTTTGACTCAATCAATTTGACTAACTATTCATAAAATCAACTCGAAAATCTATTTGCAATATCAAATTTTCATATTAACACTTAAAATTTTATAGCCAACACACTGCCATGTCACTGGTAGGAAGGAGAGGTTAGGGTACCAACGCTCACCCGATAAATGTCAACAGCAGTTTGAGTTAGTTTGAGTTCAACGGGGTTGACAATACGCTGGCGCTGTTTACTAACCGCAGCTTGTCAGCGCAGCAATGTCAACCGCTTGGCGATTGTCAGCAACTTGACTTAATTCATTGCAAGTTAACGCTTCCAAATCCGGTTGCGGGCGTTGGAGTAAAAACCGAGTGGAAGTAAGTCTATGTAAATTTGGAAACTACAGCGCGACAGACATGACTGCCAAGAAGGATAACAAACTTAACACCCACAACAACTACTACAAAAGCGTTAGCAAACAATTTGAAATTCGAGTGAAGACTGACCTTCTTGATGTAAAATGGTATTAGGGTGGTTCTCCAAACTCAAGTAGTGAATGAGAATCATGTAGTTCCTCTAGATAAAGAGTTCGATAGACCAGCTTTCCACCTCCTCACATAGCTAAGTTGCGATAGTATTTTAATCGGCGCGAGCTAATTAGAGAGTTATGAAGCGATGAAATCGGATACCTGTCCACAAAACGCGACAATTGTCTTTTGAAAAATATAATAACCAAAGTATCATATCTATCTGAACTATTCTAGCTCAAATTCTGAACAAGTTCACTTAAAATACGGTATTTCGAAAAGTAAGAGTGAGTAAGCCATCGTATCCATAGAATTTCGCCGAGAAGTTTCGTGAGCACATCAGAGGATTAAGGCCCACACCAACTGCGAATCACAATAAATTTTGAATTTTCATCCTGAAAAATCCCACGATTTTCGATGCAGTAAAGTTTGGAATCACCCTGGACCTCTGGACCGCACGAAGTCCTAGAGCACATAGACGACTACATTTTCAAAATCAAAGTCGATGAAAGAGAGAAGATTGGCTGCACAATCTGTTAAGCAGCATGACACCCAGCGGAACAGTAGATTCTTGAAAAATTATAAGCCTTAGCAAGTTGAGGAATCGACTACCACTGAATTTCAGCCAGCAGTTGGAATCATGGACAAGCCTCTTCTTCTTTCTTATTCCAGGAGAGATAAGACTGTTTCATTCTCTCCGTATCCTACGAAAGTCACTGTGGGCAGAGTAGATGTGGCAACTATGACTTCAACAATTTTCACCACGACGCCATTGCAGAGTATCAGACGATGAGGTGAATTATTTTTACAAGTCTCGTCGCACTGAGGGATTATTAATAATTAAATAAAATACATCATATCATTCACGAATGATACGAATATTTGAGTATGAGAAAGCACTGCGCAAAAAGGGTGCTTACTTTTGACCTAAAACAATGACGAGTTAATGTTTCGGAGCACGGATTGGAGTTGTTCCAGCGTAATGAGCCCGACTGTTTGCGTCGATATGTGACTATGGATGAGACATGGCTTCATCATTTCACTCCAACGTCCAATCGATAGTCATCCGAGTGGACTGCACACGATGAACCCGTTCAAAGCGTGGAAAAACGCAGCAGGCGGCTGCCAGTGTTATGGCGTCTGCATTTTGGGAGGCGCATGGATTAATTTTTATTGACTACCTTGAAAAAGGTAGGAGCATCAACAGCGACCAGCGTTATTGGACTTTCCGAAATCTCTGATAACCAGCCACATTTGAAGAAACAGAATGTGCCAAGACAATGCATCGTGTCCCAAGTCAGTGAAAACGATGCGAAAAATCCATAAATTGGGCTTTGAAGTGCTGCCGCAGCAAGCTTTTTAGCCAGATCTGACCCAAGAGGCTATTTCCAGATCTCAGATCTCCAAAAAATAATCGCTGGGAAAAAATTTCCCTCTTACTCTTGAAGGGAACAATGTTGAATTTTTATCAAAAAAATGTGTTTTACTATGGTAGATTGGCGATTTTTCAATGAGCCTGTTATCTTCTCTTAGATCTCTTTCACAAATATAGTAATTTGGTCTATTCTGTTAATTCGAAAGTGGATATCACAGGTTGTGTAGAAATATATTATAAGCGAACACAGCATAGAAGAGTACCTCTAGAGCACTAATTTTGTCAAGACAAGATATTAATGTCGATAAAATTTTCTACTAGAGGATATTATCTGCAAATTGAGCTACAGATCGATCCAAAAAACCGAGAGATCATTGTATTTAAAACTATTATCGGAATTTGCTGTAAAATTTGTTAGTGATCGGATTATTTGCCAAATTTGAAAAATGTAGTATTGAGGAAAAACAAGATTAAAGAAGAACTAATTGAAGTGATTGAGCTAAGCAGCTTCAATTTAGAATGCTATAACTCGAAAATTTAAATTTTTAATATATAATATTAAACTCGATCTTCTCTACTTTTTTAGCAATAAAAATTGATACTTTTCAGTTATTTCCAACCGGAGCCGAAAGTATTTCTTTCAAGTAAAATAAAGATTTTCATGCTTCATGCACCCCCTAATATAGATTTATGTGCATATAATCAAGTATGCGTGTAAAATCTAATCGAATTTGTTATGAAGATGGCGATTAAAACCTCCTTGAAAAAGTTGAGGTTATGTAAACAGCGGAATAACAAAATATCTACCATATATAAGGGAAAATATACATGCAAACGCCACCAAAGGCGAAATAGCCGAAATAGATTACTCTACATACATATATACAAAAATATTTTATATATATGTACATATTTATATTTCATATGTATATTTGTAACTTGCTTAGGGTGCGGGAAATCAGAGAAACTTTGCCTCGCCACCAACTTTTAATTCAGAATTGGCAAAGTTTCTAGAATATTGTTGTCGAAATTTATTGCTGTACATATGTAAATAAGAGGCGTGCGCAGCTCCTAGTGCCGATTGGTCGTTTATATGTAAGTATGCATTTCAACATGAGAACCGCTTTGTTAAAGGTCTGTTAATTTTTATTGAAGCACTTGCCGAAGTTTAAGTTGTATGAGTATGGGTGTGTTTCAGTGCCTTCGGGGGTAGGAAGATGACTTCAGATTTCTATTTGGAGTGACAAGTGCTTTTAGCGGTAAATAAGATTTATACGCTTCATTTGACAGCCGCTTGCCACGCTATTGGGGTCACTTAGGCGAAGTGAAAAATTTGAATTTTTTTTTTATATTTTTCTATTTTCTTTGGATTAAGTAATAAGTTTTCGTCTATTTCTGTCAAAAATGTTTATATTAGAATGTGGTGGCATAAGTAAGATAAACAATGCAACAACAAAAAAAATGTCATTTAATCTCACAGCTTTGAAAACTGTAAAATTGGCTTTCTGGTCTAGTAGGAGGCGTGGATGGAAGAGAAGAGCTCCAAACGCCGACTTTATAACTGACTTTTGAGTTTAGATTCAATACTAAAGTAAGAGTGGGAAGTCGCGGTGTATGAAAGTCGATTTTAAGTTTTGATTATATGAGCCTAGGATAGTAGCACAGGGGTGTTTCGGATAATTCCAAACCGCACTCCTTAAACTCGAGCTTACACAAGTTACATGATTTTGAAGTTTTTAATATATATGTATGTATATTTATCTACTATGAGTCTACGGTTTTTGACCTTGACATCCACGACGGCATTTTCTTAAAAAGAAAACAACAACTGTTGTAGATGTTACCTGTATCCGTTTCGATTACAATGGTTGGTGTGCGACTCCGATAAAAAATGCGCCTAATTGTAGGCAATGTTTTTTTTCTTTAGGAATCATGAAGTTGTTCAATTTCTTATCGTTTTTCTTAAAAAAAATTCTATAACGGTATTTTTGGAAGACGTACAAATGTAGATTCGTCGTTGCCTATATACTATAGCTCAATTTTTGCAATATGAAAAATTACTGAGAGACAGAAGTGAGTTGGTGTGTACCTTCGATAGGAATGCGCCTAGTCGTAGGCAACAATTTTTTTAAAGAAATACAATTTTGAAGTTAACTTTAGCGCTCCTAAATTACCCGGTTATTAATCGCTTTTCAAAAAGTAAATTGTAGATTTGTAATTAATATAGACTGGTTTTCACTACAAAATAATTACTGAAAGACATTTATGAGTTGATTGGTGTGCGACTTCGATAAACATACGCCTAGTTGTAGTTTGTAATTATTTGTAGCGGTTTTGAAATTACGCTGCTAACATATCAGCAAGGACAGTAATTAAATTGTAGAAATAATGACACAATATGTACATCGGCACTTTTGTATAAGGTGCCAAACATACTCTTTGCCGCTTTTCATGAAGCTTACACTCCAGTCTCTTATGATACTTTATTACTAAGCACATAAAGGAATAGCTGCCAAAAAATTTTTTAATTTTCTTTTATTTCAATATTTTCCTAGTTCATTTCTTAGTTGCAAGCTTTTGACCAACTTTTCGTGCCGTCACTTTTATCAAAAATAAATATTGACCAAAAAGAACTTGGCAAAATTATCAAAAGCAGTCAGCTGTGTGCCGTTAGTGTGCTACACCAACGCTGTCACACATTTCAGCAATCACACACGCGTATATATTATTTTCTAACGGTAATATGCGCAAATGCTTTTATGTCATTTTATGGGACATAATTACGAAGCGAATATGTTGCCATAGAAATAAAACGGATAACATCACAAGCAGCTGTGACGCTCAGGAGAATAACTGAATTAGAAGATATATATATGTAACTATATATAGATAAATCCTAGTGGTAATTTTCAGTTTGTAATCCTACGTTTTTAATTAATAACATACCATATGTACTATATATTTAAAGCTTTTCAGCACTTACGCAGCGCAGTACAGGAAGCTATTATAGCAGTAGAAATTGCTTTGTAATATTACAGGAAAAATTATAGCATCAAAAATTATTATAGCAACAAAGAAAGATTATAGCAAGAATTATAGCAGTACGAGTTATTATAACAGCAATAAAAATAATTATAGACAAAATTATAACAACAAAAAATTATAGCAACAATTATAACACGTTTTTTGCAATAGCAGTTACTGCTATAGCAATAAAAAACTAAAAATATATTCTGCAGCAGCGTGTTATAATTATGGTTAATATTATAGGAAAAGCACTTAGCTTGACAGCAACAAAGTATTATACCTATACCAAGAGTTATAGCAGCAGAAAAGTATTACAATAAATTATAATAATTATAGCAAGTTTATGGCTGTAGCAATTAGTTTATAGCAATAAAAATGAAATATAGTATTATAATTATGGCAAATGGTAGAAACAAAATACATTATTGAAATTACAACAAGTTTATATATATAGCTGTTATTATTATGGCAATAAAAAATTAAAAGTATTTTCAGCAACAGAGTTTTATATTTATGCCAGATATTATAGAAATAGCAATTATTATTTTAGCAATAGAGTATAATAATTGCAGAGGCAATTATTATTTCAACAAAAAAGTACTATAGTTATGGCAGGTACTTTGGCAGCAGAAACCGTTATTATAGCAATAAAGTACAATATTATAATTATAGCAAGTTTACATTAATTATTGTATTATTATAGCAATAAAGCCGAAGGTCCTGGCAGCCAGTGCTCCTTTCTTCGTGGATAAGTAATTGTATTATTGTTTCACGTTTTTATAAATAAATAAATATAGCAATAAAGAATTAAAATAATGTACAGCAACAAAGTATTATAAGTAAGGAAGAATTATAGCAATATTTATTATTACAAGAAGTATAATTATAGAAAATAGCAATCGAAAAAAAAGTATAATTATAGGAACCACTAACGCAATAAAGACTTTTTTTCCTGGTTCAGGAACATGTTAAGTACAGTTATAGGCGCTTAAAATGAGAATTCACATCTAGCCTCAGCGATTAAGCTCATTTATTGCTCAATGGGTATGGAAACAAGCAAAATTTCCGAATTTGGGAGAAAGAGCAACCTGAAGAGAGTCAACCGTCTGAGACGTAGCCGCGGCCAAAATTTTAAAGAGAAAATCGTCGCAAAATAAATGAAAAAGTATAGTCTCTTGAATGATAATAAAGATTCCCTATTATTTTATATTAGAAGTTTTTGTGGTTTTCTTTAAAAAAAAAAAAAAAAAGAGTAGTAACCTCAAAATCGCTCATGCTTTAGAGAAGTGGGAATTTGATTTAAGCGGCTAGGCCCATCTAGACCACTAGCTTTGACATTTTACATGAGAGAAAGAAAAAAGATCGCAATTCTTTTTTTTCACGCGTTATTAAAAATGTATGTGAACATATAAAAATTTATTTTATTTTAAATTTATAATAATATTTTTAAATAAAATGGTGACGACTGGGGCGAAATCTAAGGATTCACCTTTTCCAAGGCGTCTATGACACTAACAACGTTTCTAGAGGATTATTTTCTGAAAATTCTAGAATTACTCTCTTAAGGCTTTCAATTTTACTTCCATTTTACTAGAAAGTCGTAAAAGAAATTTGGTTATATAAATTTGCATCACAGTGCCACCTAGCGTAATTTTCAATTAGGAAGAAAGCCCAAAAATTAATTCTTCGGTCTAAATGACATTAGTTTAAAATTATCCGGAATAATTCCTTCATCTGTTCCAATCTTTTCTATATACAAGTATATGTAGGAGTATTTTTTTCAATTTTTGAGTGTAAATTTATTGAGTAAATTTGTAAAGAAGTACCGCAAATTATAAGTATTATTTATTTACGCTAATATTGAAGGTAGTAAAGTGAAATCTACGACTTGAAAAGCTTCTGTTGATTTAAATCAATTTCATATACATATATGTAGTTTTTATTAT
This sequence comes from Bactrocera latifrons, assembly GCF_001853355.1. Classification (NCBI taxonomy): domain Eukaryota; kingdom Metazoa; phylum Arthropoda; class Insecta; order Diptera; family Tephritidae; genus Bactrocera; species Bactrocera latifrons. Next base: position 667,313 of record NW_017535075.1, read on the forward strand.
TGAGCGCAGTGTAGGGAGATTGAAGGGTAATTCAAATGAATTATACATATGGATAAAACCTCACGAAATCCGCCTACGGAAATAAAAGAATTTTTATAGCCGAACTTTCTGGTGTTAAGAGTTTATTTTTATTTCAGCTTAATGCAATTACTCAAACGCCTACGCAGTCACAAAGACACAAGTAGTAATGAATACAATGGATGGATAGTGTGTTAGGATAGTAGCATAGACATAAACCAAAAGTTAGGAAAATGTTGCCTACACTTAGGCATATTTTACTGAAGACACAAACCAAAAGTTAGGAAAATTGTGAATCCTGAAGAAGCGATATATTTATGGCCTTCTCACAGCAGTTTCACATTTTATTACAAATTCTGCATTCTAATTTCATTATTATCTTAGTGAGTATAAATAAGTTTAGTTAAAGGTTCAAAGATATTTACAGGAACCAACAATTACCAAGAAGTAACTATAGCAAGCCTGAAGTTGAAAATGGGAGGTAAAGTTAATTAAACATTTATACTCCTACAACTTGCCAGAATCAAAGTCCGAGAAATTTCTTCAGGAAAATATGAGAGTGGGTGTAGTATTGATCCGATTTTATCTATTATTGTCAGTAACATATACTATTAACGTGCCACATACTACAAAAAAAATGTTCCCCAGGTTTCACTAAGGTACCTTTAATACCTACAACCACCAATCATAAGGAGTAAAGTCACCCGGAAGTTCGAAAATTATAACATTAGTTATATGGGGGCTAGGGCAAGTTTTCGCCGAATTTTATCCATTTTGGGCACAAAGATACATACATACTCAATACATAATCTCTAATTTTCATTGAAATAATTCAAATATTTACCGATATATGCAGACCTAAGTCATACGGAAGTTCGAAAATCTTTATAGGTATGTATATGCGCCCTGGGAAGTATTGACGCGATTCAACCAATTCTCAGTACACAGAAATGCTATTATCAGGAGAGCATTTCCTCTGAATTTTAATTGTAGTATATCTCACACATTGACCAATATTTTCGGTCAAAAGTCAACTATAGATACTGGAGTTCACACTTTTGATGTTTGGGGTTTGGAACAGTTTTGGTTTGATTTGAGCAATTTTTGGTCATAAGGTGGAATACTCTAAGAGGATTATTAGTGGAAAGTTTTAACCCCTTTGGATATTGAAAGAATCAAATAAAATTGAAAATTGTACTAAATGGAAGTAGGCGTGGTTGCAGTCCGATTTCGCCCATTTCACGTCAACCTAAATCAGAACGTCTTCCAATGAATGAAAAAATATCAAAAATTATTACTCTCAATCTTCAGTCAGATAGAAATTTTTTAAAAGCCATAGAAATTATTAAATTTCTGATTAACAAAATTTTCATATTAAAATGTCATTGTTCCCTTTGTTGCTTTGCAACCACACAACGCGCAATTGCTCGGAGATTTTAAGTAACCTTAATGTTTGTAAACAAAAGCTAAATGAGACGCTGTAAATATGCTGTTTTCTTCAACGCGCACAAAATTATTTGTTTACATACTTTAGGTAACGCGGTAAAAGCTCTCAACGTCAAGGACAAATAAAAATAAACGGAAGTACTATTGTACTGTAATAGCAACGGTTCATTTTGGCGGCACTTTGCAACGACTTTCACATTTATCTAAATTCTTTTCCTTGGGTGCTTTTTTTTTATACCTTGAAGAGGATATATTGGCCTTGCCACAGAGTTTTGTAAGATTCAGAAGAAAACGTCAGAGATGTTATAAGGTATATATCATAATCATCAGCGTAACGAGCTTTGACGATTTAAGCATGTTCGAGTGTCGTCCGTTCATCCGTCTATAAGTAAGCCCCGCAGAATTTTAGATACCGAACTAAACTTTTACACACGTTCTTCTCTTCATAAGGTGCAGTTCATTTATCAGAACCGCCGATATCAAACCACTATATCATACA
>NW_017535075.1:670140-691364 GCF_001853355.1 Bactrocera latifrons
TCTTTATGAAAATGGCGCAGTAAGAAGAGAGTGCAAACAAGTAAATATTTTGTAGTCAGCCAAAAAACTTTCACTTTTATATCGCACAAACCGAAAAGTTGAAAATTTTTACAAAAAAAAAAAACAACACAAAAGTAATAAGTGCGATAATAATAACGGTCTATAGGTACATAAGAGCGAAATACAAGTCAATTTATTATGCATATAATATAAAAATAAAATTTAATGACACTTCAAATGTATACTTGTATATATGTAAAGCATTTCACTTGAATTTGTATAGTGAGTGCCTTTCGTGAGTGGGTAGTCGAAGCGGGTGACTTCAAACAACGGTTCTTTATATGGATATAAAAGGTAAATTTTTCCAATTTGAAAGCTTTTCGGCTTTAAAATATTTGGGTCTTTTGATTGTGAGAGTAAGTGCTCTGATTGCATTTTTTAATGAGCGATTTTATTCTGGCTTTTAAAAAGAATTTGTTCCAATAAAATGGTGAGCAGGTCCTTTGAAACTGCATGTGAGTTGGTGGCGTTTTTTCATGAGAGTGTACTTTAACCAATACACAAGTAATTGTGTATTACAAAACATTTTGTGATGTTCTCTTAGATATATGTACGTAGCTATAGACTGATGTATATCATACAAAATTTAGTCGTATTAAAGTTATTTGGCTTCCTATGTCTTTTATCAGTAACAAACAGTCACATATCCGCCATAAAAAGGCCCCAAAGCCATGAAGCGAATTTCCCTAAATGGAATAAAACGGCTATTAAATTTGGCAAAACGTTGCCTACAATTAGGCATATTTTACCCAAGACACACACCAAAAAACGCGTTTATGTTTAGAAAACAACATGCTCGACTTTTTACTCCCTAAATTACTTTTTATTTTAATAATCAGAGGACAAGCAATGGATGGAAATTTACAGGAGGGTTTTTCAAGGCGCATAAAGAACAGTTAAACGGTTTACACCTAACTCAACAAAAGCAATATTTCGAATAAACTGCATGTTACTAATCCGTTCAGTTTATCCGAACTATTTGCGGTATATAGGGTAATAAGCTAGATATATATGTATATATATTAAATTAAGCGCTCTTCCAAATTTTGCTTTAAATAGACCTTAGTCTCGCTGATTAACTCTTCACAGCCGTAAGTTGTCTTTTCTCAATATTTTGAGGTTTAAATATACGAAAATCCCGCTCAAATTCGAAGTATTTAGTGATTTAAGGGGTAAGGTGGGTTTCAGAAGTACAAAAAAAAGTATTTTTACGAATTCTCTTTTAATACAAGCAAACATATATTTGAAAAATATAATATGTTATATCAAAGGTATATATTCGAACAATATCTCCCGAAATTTCGATAAAAAAATGTTGAAAATTCCGCCGTTGAGACCGCCTTTCCCTGCGTGTCTCTCAAATAAGTGCTCTCGCCGTGGACAGCATAACTTATTATTGGTTCATATAAAATTAAAAAACTAAGCATACTTTGTTAGTACATATCTAAATCTCGTTTTTGAACGTAGGAAATAAAAAAATATTACAATTATCCTTCTTTTCTCGGACATTGAACAAAAAATCTCATTTTTGGTAAAATTTTCGGCATTTTTTGGTCACAAAAACAAGTTGTAATGAAACAAGAAAAAATCCTTCGTTCAATAACTAGAWAATATTATTTCAAAAACGTGTACACAATACGAACTAAATCGGTCGATAACTTTTCGAGAAATCGTGTACACCGACTTCAAAAACACAGCTTCGAGAAAAACGCGTTTAAAGACAGGGCACTTAGCGCAGCTAGCGTTGAGTGCACAAGTTCTCAAGGCTGTATCTCCGAAATTATAACTCAGATCAACTTTAAAATTTAGGACTATATTCTAAAGCTATTGTAGAATTTAATAAAGCAAACAAAAAATCGTTTTTTTGGAAATTTTCAAACCTAACCCCTTAAGCAGTCAACTCGAAGCCCAGTTCTCACAATTTTGAGATTGTTTTGTGACTTGTCAAGCAGAAAAAGCACTTTCTTCTAGATAAAATGGATTTGTATTATTGTGATTATATTCTCCAAAAGTTCCAATTACATTATATAGTATAATCAAAGTGCTATTAACGATTAGGTCAATCCGTTCTACTGACCAACCAGCTGACAGTTTCCTGTTCAATATCGAAACAACAGTACAAAATGTTCCCGTGCCGGTGAGACAAAGATGTGCCCGTAGTGTCGAGAGCATTACTGCTGCTAGCGCATCAATTGAGGAAGACCCAAATCAGTCTCTCACAAGTCGTTATGAAGCGTTGAGCGTCGCTGTGAAGTCTTTGTGGCCAATTTTCCGAAAATATCTTGGCTCACATTCTTACAAGATCAAATTGACGCAAGAACTGAAACCGCTTGATCACCAAAATCGTCGTATGTTGATGAATTGAGCTGAGCAGCAACTTCAAAATGTTCCGGATTTTCATCGAAAAATCACCTTCAGCGATGAGCCTCATTTCTGGTTGAATGCAAAATATGATCCATGAGTCACCATTGCATACCGAAAACATTGGGTTTTGGTGCGGTTTATGCGGCAGCTGCGTCATTGGGACGCACTTCCTCCGTGATGATCAAGACCGACACGTTACTGTGAATGCGAATCCCGCTCCCGCTCAATGATAACCGAATATTTTTGCCCCGAATTGGATGATATGAACCAAGCAGATAATATATGGTTCCAACAGTACGGCGCCGCAAGTCACACAGCGAATGCCACAATCGATTTATTGAAAACCAAGTTTGGTGAATGGCTCAATTGGCCGCCTCGGTTCTGCGATTTGACGCCGTTAGCCTATATCCTGTGGGGCTACATCGAGGCTGTGGTCTATGCCAACAAGCCAGCGACGATTGGTGAACTTCATACGAATATCGAACGTGAAATGTGTAACAGTATCGTCGAAAATTGAGTTCAGCGTCTGGACTCCTGCAAGCGTGTCCGTGATGGCCATGCAAAATAAATCGAGTTCTATACATAATGACATCGAATGTATGTATGTAGCGCACTTATTGAAAAACCCATATATGCAAATAGTTTTTTGCGCCTGCCATGTTTCCTTGTGGGTGTTTAAAACTTCATAGCAAACTTATATCAGCGTATAAAAAGTTGCACATAAATAAATAACGGAATAAAATGTTGCAAGAACGTGCTGCAGCAGATAGACGGACATAAGTAAAAGCGCGTGATAAATCAGAAGCAACAAAAATTGCTCCGCCAGAAGAAGAACTACATATGCATGTGTGTACTATAAATATGTATGTATATGTATATTTATGTGAATATGTAAATATATAGGTGAAAGTATTCTGATATCCACATATGTACATATGTATTTTAATGACATACAACAAACAATAAGCGAATGTGAGAGAGTGTAAAAGTCAACTAACGGCACTTTGTTCAATGAGAGAACTGCATGCTGAGTAATAAACAGTTTTGATGTATAGAATAGTTTCTTGTTGTTGGGACACGTTACTAGCAAAAGCACTGGAGGCGATGGAGTGCGCGAGAGCGGGAATGGGAGCGGGAGCATGTGAGCGGGAGTGTGCGCATGAAAGTTGTGTAAAATAGCAAAAAGTTTACAAAAGAAAAAAAAAAAAATGTATTTATTTCTCATCTGCTGTTTTCGGTGCGAACAGACAAAGCTAAAGCTTAGCTAAAGGCGAGATTTTAACACGTTTTGCGCATACTTGGCTACACAGCACTGACACTGGCCTCAAGAAATGTGGCACAACTCAATTTTGCATGCGCTACAACAAGAGAATGCGTTGAAGGCGTGCTTATCGTGCTTATACCTATGCATGTGTGTGTGTGTGTGTGTGTGTGAAGTGTTTATGGGAAAAACGTGCATTTTGCGTTTCGTTGCTTTAGTGTAGGTTAAGGTATTCACTTTAGGATTTCATTTAAGCGATTTTGTATTAATTACTTACATACATACATGCAGCTGTATGTGTGTGCATGATTGTAAATATATACATATATAAGCATAGTTTATTTACGATTTCACTTTGAGATATTTCTTTCTGACTTTTCCTCCCTTTTATGACTTCATAATTTCAACAAACTCAGTTGATTTTTGTTGTTGTTATTTTTTTGACTCGTCTATGCCAACTCTCATACATTTTATTCGCTGCGCTTTTGCTTCGGCATTTATTACCGTTATATTTTACGTATATATTTCCACTTCTTTGTGTTTGTTATTTCATTTGTTGTTGCTGTTATTATTTATTTGCTTTATTATCCGCTCTAAATTCTCGCCAGCACTTCATTATGCTGGCAAATGTGCCGTTAGCTGTGTTTTGTACCTGCACACATTCATACATAATTGTTTGCATGTGTCTGTAAATGGCTTCGACAGACGCCTGTAAGTATGCTTTCAGCTTATTTTGTGCGAAAGCGAATTTATGGCAATTTTTGCTGCATATTTTTAGGGTGTGGCAGGATTTAGAACAATAGTTGCTGTACTAGAAATGATTTTTTATTGTTGTTGTTTTATGTTTTGTAGCAATTTTGGTAGTGAATCTTCAGGGATCTAATATATAGAGCTGCTATAAAACCGCCATTTTCAAAAATATAAATTTTTACCAGTCCTTTTTATAGTAAATTTTCTTTAGTAATAATAAATTTATTGGGTTTTTGAAAGTTTTAAGCAGAAAATTTTCCTTACTGCCAGACACATTTTTTCTGGAATCTCCCGAAAATCGGTTTCGGGATCAAGTGTATATAATATTTTTCAAAATTAATCAACGAATATTAAGAGGTTACACGGGTTTACGGGTTTCAAAAATCGATTTTTTTGTATTATCTTCTTAAATTCTACAATGCCTCTACAATATTGCCCTAAAATTTCAAGTTGATCCGAGTAAAAGTTTCGGAGATACAACCTGGAAAACTTGTAAGCTCAACGCTAGTTAGGATAAGTGGCTAAGAATTTTTATTTAAAAAAAAAGTCTGCCAAAATCCAATTTTCAGTTTTTTCCTTCATCCACGTTCTAAGATAAGGGTTTCACTAAAAGGAAGTATTTTTTTTTTCTTTTTCACTTTAGGTGATCCTGTAATGAATTATTCTGCCGGAAATGGTGTCGGGGTCATTGCGACACCAAATCAAAATATTTTTTTCCAAAAATTTCAGAATTTCTTTGTTAATAGTGTATGTGTATGTAACAATAAAAAATTCGCTTAAAATATTTCATTTTTTATATGAGAAAAAAATGTAAGCTCTTAAAATTATTCCACTTTTCACAGAGGGTACTATATCGGCCGATAATTTCACAAATAAAAATTAATTTCTTACTTCAAAATTTATATCGAAGTCCAAAATATTATGGGTTGCTCACCCATAATGGTACGTAGCGGTATCATGTAGCAACTAAGTATTAAAAATCGAGGAAGAAAGCCAGTAATGTCAGCGAGAGAAGTGAAAACCATTTGTTAGGTACTCAAAGTAGTTTCCATCTGCGGCTGCTACAAAGATAAAAGATGTTGTAATTTTCATTTGCGCGATCACGAACGGAGTGCACACAGTCCAAGAAAAGTGCCGTTATTGTCTAAAATGCATGTGGAGAAAAAATTTTGAATATTTAAATTTGCCTTCGATAAAATGGCGGAACATTTTATGGTCGGACGAATCGAAGATTCTTAAGTATGGCGAAAAGGGATCGCGACAATATGTAAGACGCCCACCCAATACCGAATACCAGCCGAAATATACAACAAAAATGGTAAAATATGGCGGTGCGAGTATCATGGTTTAGGCATGCTTTTTTTCAGCAAGATGTAGAACCCATCTATTGGATTAAGGAAAACATGCGTGTATGATTCGTAGGTCGAAATACATACTCCAAAACACCATGCCGTCATATGTCAGTGAAGAAATGCCGCTTGTTTGGAAGTGACAGCACGACAACGAACCCAAGCTCACAAGTAAATTTGCTTAAAGATGGTGTGAGGAGAGGAATGTGAAGGTAATGGAATGCCCGCCACAGTCCCTGACATTAACGACATCGAAAATTTATGGTCTGATGTCAAGGAATTAGTAGCCAGTCAACCAGACAACAATGGAAAGGTTTGAAAAACGCATACTTTGCACACTACTAGGAATTTGACCACAGCTGTACCTACGAAACTGCTTGATCAAATTATGAGAGTTGCCGAATAGTAGAGAGTATTGTACTACTTCCACTCGAAAAAAGTTCATACTATCCAACTGTTTTACACAAGATATCCATCTTGGGTGACGCCCAAAGGTGCCACTCGTTATAAGTATTATCATTTTTTTTCCGATACTTTTCATTCTGATTTTGAAGAAGTTGTTCTATAAACGTCTTAGACCTCTTAGATCTCATATCATAATTAATAATTCCAGATCATCTTATGCCAGTCTCAGTTAAATCAGCCTTACACATATTACAGTGCTCTAGTTCTCCTATAATTTAAACGTAGTCCAATAGAAAATTAGAAAGAGTTTTACATGTAATTTTGAGGAAGGACAAACTTTGTTTTAAAGAGCGAGCTTGAATATAACTACACACTTGGGAAGTGTTTGCAGGTCCTCTATCTTCATGGGTATCGGGATATTTCTTTATTTCAAAAAGTCGTATCACAGGAGCAGGCATTGTTCATAGAGTAKCGGTGTATATTTCCATAATCCAACCTAAGGCGGCCTTTACTATGATATTCAAAGGAATGTGTAATAAACAATAAAACCAAAGGCGCAAATTTAAAGAGCTTGTAAGTAAAGAGTCATCAGATTTCGAGTTTCATAATGGGTGTAAGCGAGACTATGTTTATCTATAGCCAATGAAGTACTACCAAAATTGTGCACTGCTTTTTGATGTCATTCAGAAAACTATGATCTTAAAGTAAGGTGCCATAAACTCGAGCTTAGATTTTAAGTTGCCAAACATTTATATAAAAACCGGGTGTAACAGGTAACCCGGATTGACAATAGATTAAATCCATATGATTTTTAGTAAACCTTAATCTTTAAAAGGCGCGTGTATAAATTGGACAGCTGTCGGAGCATTAGTTTGTGCATTATATTTTTTTGAGTGAAGGAACTTTTGTTATTTTTTAAAAAATGGAAAAAGAGGAGTTTCGAGTGTTGCTTTTTGGAAATATGCAGTTGAAGCAAAATCTTGGCGTGCTGATGAGTTTCCGGACACTGCTTCAGGAAAATCAACCATCAAGGATTAGTTTGCTAAGTTTAGACGTTATGAAATGAGCACCGAAGAAGGTGAACGCAGTGAACGCCCAAAGGAGGTTGTAACCGACGAAAACATCGAAAAAGTCCACAAAATCATTTTGACAGACTGTAAAGTGAACTTGTTTGAGGTAGTAGGCTCTCTAAAGATAACAACTAAACATGCACTTCATATCATTCACGAATACTTGGATATGAGAAAGCTCTGTGTAAAGTGGGTGCTCTCCAGATCTCGCACCCAGCGACTATTTCCTCTTCCCAGATCTCAAAAGTATGCTCGCTGGGAGGAAATTTCGTCGAATGAAATGGTGATCGCCGAAACTGAGGCCTATTTGAAAGCAAAGGACAAACAACTTACCACAAAAATGGTATCGAAAATTTAGAGGATCACTATAATCAGATGATTACCATTTGAAGAGAAATATGTTGAATGGAAAAAACTAATTCTACCAAAAGAAAATGTCTTTTACTATGACAGGCCAGGAACTTTTCAATCGATCTGTTAGATTGCTTTAACTTTTAAGGTCATCCCAGCCGAGGCTTATAACAAACGTATGGAAAAATGGTTTAAGTTTTGGCATGCTTGTATTAATTTAGGAGCCTATATTAAAAGCAATAATAAAAATGTGTAATAAACGAAAAAATTATGAGCAGTCCGGGTGAAATTTGATCAGACGTAATGTATACAATTTTTGAACCTAAGCAGCGTTACTGTTATAAACTTCACCAACGTCGATTATTTTTATTATTTTGTCTTTTTTTTTTAGTTTCGTTCAGACCAATTCACCAATAATTGTCGGTCAATGACCTACACGCGCGCAACGGATCCAAAAAAAACATTAAATATATTTGTATATATAATATATGTACATAAAAACGGTAATTCACATAAGTGCCACTCAGACTAGAAGCATCATATGTACATATGAGCCCACGACCCTAAAATTTATAGTTTCAGCGAATTAAATTTTAAATGTGAAATACCTACTTTCAGGCGCTTAAGCAAGCACTTGAGCGTGTTCACGAGGCCCACATGAAGTAAATGCGGATTCGTAGACACGAGCATTTTATTTTCATGAAGTGCAAATACACCGCATACATTTACATATGTTCTTTAAAAAATATAAAGTACATAAAAATAAATATGTACAACAGCAGCATGTATTTCTGTATCTAGTGTATGGGTGCATATATATATAAGCCCCGTAGCGAAAAGTTTAGCGCAAAATCTCTAGACAAAGTGGACGAACTTTTGCAGGATATGAATCAGTGCGCAAATAATTGGCAGACACTGAAGCATGGCAATGAAATTCGAAACCGACGCAGCGCTCGTCACCGCTGTCGTTGAATTGAAATCGCAGCAAAGCGGTGTGTGCAAGCAGATGAGGGAAAAACGAAGGGAAAGACAAGAAATACAACCAACAGTTTCACATAAATTCGTCAAAATAACGCGAACAAACACACTCACACTTTCAGAATGAAAGAGAGAAACGCAATGAAAAGCCTACGTTTGTATGTAGTAGTCATTGCCTACTTTTATGCGCGTATATTTGCAAAAAGTGTTGGCACAGCAGCTGTGTGATAGTGGTAGCACACATTTTTTGCTTTTTTCACGGATTTTTTTTTGTCTTGTTTTTCTTTTTTCTGCTTGTTTTTCCCGTGTTTTCTTTTTTTTTAATTTTTTCCTTTGATTTTTTGCACTGCGAACGTGTTTTACTGTTTATACGTGAACATCGTCATCTTCATTTCGCTTTAAGTTTCATCGTTGCTCGACTGCAGCCAATAAATTGTAATTCTGCAAATCTATCTTCGTCAGTCAGTCAGTCGCTCGTGCAACATCACGAATTTCAATTTGCTATTTGGTATCGGCAAGAAAACATTGATGGTGAGTTGGCTGCCATTTCTCAAACGAGATTTTCGAAATATTGTTAATTGCTTTTGTGTGGAGAGTCATTTAAACAAATCTTGTAAATTCATGTAAGACAAATTTATTATTTTTTCATTAAGAAAATGTCTTCAACTAGGTTTAATGAAACGTTGCCTACATTTTGGCGCATATTTAGCAAAGTCGCACACCTCTTTAAAACAATTTACTAACTAACATTACGCATTTTTTCCATTTCGCTAAAAGAAAGAAACCTTGTGTGTTTTCGATTTTCTCATATCTGCTCCACGAAACAAATCAGTTTTGAACTTAAATCTAAACTTACATACATATACTCGAATAAAGTCAAAATTTAATGGAATAAAAATGTATTTTATAAATACACTACTCTCTAGCTGTCCATTCATAACCATTGATGCTTACACCTTTATGAGATTTGTAAAAAAGTTACCCCTAAACTTTGTTGGGAAGCTATGGCCATAAAAGGTTTAAGCAAATAAACGACATCTTCCGGAATAAAATTTGATGATTTTTGGCACTGGATACAGAACATTGTAGATTTGAAACGCATCTCTACAACATTTATATAGTGTTTCTAGAAAATTATAACTTTTTGGCACACGCCCATCTTTAGACCTCGATCATTCTTATGTCTAATTCACTTGGTACCACGATTGGATAACAATCTGGCCAAATAATTACGCAAACAGAATTTTCGGGTTGTAGTAATGAAAGAAATCTCTGTGTGGTTCAGAAAATGCAATTTCATCGCCAAAAATTTACCATTTGGTGGGAATTGTAGCATGGAGGCATGCTCAGACCTTATTTCAGAGTAGGAAATGTCGTTATCATCAACAGCGAACGTCACAACAAGATGTTAATCGATTTTTTTGCCCAAAATTTGATGAAGTCGACGCGAACGATCTCTGTTTGCAACAAGACGGTGCGCCGCCTCATGTTTCACGACTACTAAACATGGGCACATTGCATGCAAGCTTTGACGACTCGGTGAATTCGAGCAATGTCGCATTCGTACGGCCGGCCATATCATGTGATTTAAGGCCTCTAGATTATTTTTACAGTGGAAAAAGTATTTTTGTATTTCTAATAAAAATTTCAACTTATTTCTTATATTTATAATGAACTTTAATAATCCAAATGTGTACAAATTTTTGCGAAAAATTTTCGTTCATTTTATTTCAGCAAGGAATGCCAGATGTTAATTCAATCCATTAAATTTTTCACATATAATTCATGCGGTATCCGAACATCGAGCTTCTTTTTGTAGTCAGTTTTTTTTTAAATGATTCAAAACCGTTTGATGTTGAATATTAAGTTCGTTAGCGATGTCATGTCTGCTTATGTGACGGTCCTGATCAATCTTTTCCATAATTTCATTGACTTTTTCAACGATCGAAGTGCATCTCTCACATCAAAGTTTCCAGAACGGGAACCATTGTTGTGCTAGCCGAACTAAAACAGCATCATCCCCGCAAACTTCACAAATTTCATTGGTGGCATTCTTCTCTTTTTTATACTAAATTTCTAAATATAGCGAATGACTTCATTATTTCCACACATTTTTGAACAGCTGTAACTTTTTTTCAATTTCCCCGAATTTATTTTAATTTTTTTTATTTTTTTTTTTTTTTGTTTTCTTTTTTTTTTGTTTTTTTGTTAAATTACGCTTAAAATCTCACCCTTCTAACACGATATAGAATAACACAATGTGATTGGTAACATTGGTCGTATATCTCCAGACTGCAGCGACATTTATTCACAAAATGCGAAAAGACTTTTTCGACTACCCAATATATTGGTTATCATACACTCATATTTAAACAAAATTTAAGTTTTAGTTATAAAATGGTTATTATTATCCGACAACGATTTTCGATTTTTTTTTTTTTTTTTTTTGTTTTTTTGTATACTCTTTACAATTTTTTGCAATCCAATTTAATCCAGTGTGAACTTTTGAAGAAAAAAATTTCAATTAAAATTTTGACGCCTCAACTTAAGTGCATCCCTAATGTGCGCATAGAAGTCATTGCATTAAAAAGCATGTGCATTTAACTGCGATGCTATATATACCTATACCTATATGTATAATATACATATGTATGTCCGTAGTTATGTATGCATTCAGAGTCGTTGTGCATTTCTCTGTCTCGGTCGGTTCAATTTTCAGCAATGCGGTTAGCTTTTTGGTTGACTTTGATGGTCCTTTTTGTGTTTTATAAATTTTTCGGAGTTTCGTTTCTGCTTTACCACCACTTTGGCCACAGCGCTGATGCTGATGTGTTCGCATTTCATCTGGCAACGTTGGCTTCTATTTTATTTTATTTTATTTTCCCCCTTTTTTTGTTGCTGGTTTATAATTTTTTATTGCGATTATTTTTTGCCTCTCAGCTTACATTTGCGCAGTTTTTATAGTTTATTCGCTGGCTTTTATGGCTGCCGCATTTTATGCTGATTTCGCTACTAGCATTTCGGCTGCAGTGACTGCGGCTGCAGTTGAAGTATGTTCATGATTTCGTATAAAATATAATTAGTTGCGCAGAAATATGTTTATTTTTTTTTTTTTGCTTTAGCGGAAGGAACATTTGTATTTATGTGCTTGGGTAAAGAGAGAATGTGGTATTTTCAGTAAACTCAAAGAATTGCTTATATGGCAAATAAATTGAGCTGTCTTGCAAGAGTTTGCCTTGTCAAGTCGATTAACCACCAATCTAATATTCTTGTTATTAAACTGAGGGAAGCTGGGTGCGTGGTCAGCAGAAAAGGTAGAGTCGTACCATTATCACCGGTCTGAAAGCACGTGTTCCCAGTCGTATCCTCTTGTAAGGCACTTACATAAGCCCAACGAATATCCCTGTGTTCGGAGTATTTTGTACGCTTTCAAATTAAGATATCGACGTAAAATGCGCCAAGTCGTTCCATAGGCCATTCCAAGTTGCTGCGAAAGGCACCGAATCGACCCTTAACGGTCTTCGTGGACACTCTCAGCTACGACTGCTATAATTTCTTCACTGCATGATCTATTTCTTCGAATATTTTCAAATAATGAATGTTGACCATAAGTTGAGCGAAACGCGCGAAACACACGCTTTACGGAAAGTGAATTTTCGTAATAAAGTTCAACAATTTGTAAACGTTGTTCAGGTGTAAGTCTTTCCATGACAAAATGCCAAACCATACTGAACGAAAATAGCATGACTGCTTGTCAAAGTTCAAGCGCGATCTCTCAAAAAGCGCTATTGAAAAGGTAGCTCGACTTGGATCATCTGTTTTTTTACTGTCGAAAATAACCTATATATATTAAGCTTTCATCCAACGTTGCACACTTTTTGACATTACAAAGGCAATTATTTGAAATATCCGAAACTGTGTTAGCAACTACAAAACCTAACTTAACCTATATTTCAAAATTTCTAATGTATTGTAAATGTAATTTATTTTTCGCGGGTTCAGGGATGCAACCGATGCAATCTAGAAAAAGTCTAGGAAAGAATAATCTCCTTGTAATTTTTTTTTTTTTTTTTTTATACAGAAATATTCCAGTTCCAATTTCATGATAAAGGCGTTAAAGCCTTTCTTAAGGTTGCATAAGATAAAGCAACGCACATGTGGATGATTGGATCAAAGCGGACAAAGAGAGTATTCGTGTTGGATGACGAACGCAATAAAGCGTGCTTGGTTCATAAAAATGCTAAGATGCTGCAGCGATCAGTGAAACATCCAGTGAAGATGCACATTTGGGATGCTTTACAAAACGAGAATTGGGTAATCTAATAATGTTTACCAAAAGTATACCGTCGTAAATTTCTACCATCAACAGATACATATGTGCTTTGAGACAAGAAGTCGGGATTGCGTTCATCAAGATGACAATGTCCCAAAACATCGTAACCGCTTGTGTAGCAGCTGGCAAGAACAAACCGCAATAGCTTCATTAGATCGGCTCTCACAGACGCCAGATACGAACTTAAATGTTTGGGCACTCATTAAGATGAAACTACGTGGAAACAAGAGGCGATCAAAAAATCATTTAAAATGCAATATCATAATAATTATGGCAATTTAATACATTGTAGCAAAAAAGCATGCGGGTAAATGATATTTCGATAAAAATTAGTTTTGCTAAGTTGTTAGGACTGTTCTTAATTACTATGTCAAATATGATCCTGATCTGTTGACCGGTTCATTTACAGCAGCTGCTTAAGTCGGTACTCCTTAGTAGGGCGTGGCGATTTTTACAATGGATAAAAGTGTCGAATAAAGGATTTGTTTAAAATTTTGTATTACTAACCAAATTTCGTGTGCGGCATCATTACAAATGTTGGAAAAGGCTTAGGGTGATTCAGTTTTATCAAAAGTACAAGCCTACACCTGGTAAAGGCTTTCACAGACGGTCGAGAGAACGTTGAAGACATGCCTCGTTCTGGACGACCTACGACCTCGACAACTGATAAAATATTGAAAAAGTAAAGGATATGGTGGTTGAAAATCGTCATGCGAGTATTATATAGATAGCAAGAGACCTCGAAATCTCTCGCACGTCCGTTCGAATGAGTTTAATGGATATTTTGGGTTTGAATCGCGTTCCTGCTCGACTCGTCCCAATAAAGCTGGATTTTTTTCACAAAGAGTACCGAAAACAGATCTCTTTGGACATGCCACATGATCGGACGAATGCCGATCCTACATTCATGAAGAGCATTAAAACTAAAACAAGTCAACAATCATCAGAATAGAGGGGAAAAAACGGGCCGAAAACAAAAAGTCAGGCAGAAGCCGCTCAAAAATCAAGGTGATGCTCATTGTTGTTTTTTTTCGATATTCGTGGTTTGATGCATCATAAATTTGTTCCGGAGGGACAGCCTGTCAATAAGGATTTTTGGTTAGCCGTATTGAGGCATTTGCGTGAGAAGATCCGTCGAAAATGGCCAAAATTTTGGAAGAACAATTCATAGATTTATGCGATGCGATGGTGCATCCAGCCACGATTATGACCAATTTTAAAGCCAAATCGCAATTAATATCACCGGACAATCCCGTTCTCACCAGATTTGGCTCCATGTGGTTTTTTCTTGTTCTCCAAACTAAAATTGCCGCTCTGTCGCAACTTTGTCAGTCGATCGAAGAGAAAAAAACAAAATTCGCTAAAGGAGCTAAAGGCCATTCTAAAAACTGCCTATGAAAAGTGTTTCGAGGATTGCTTTGAAGGCATCAAAATAGATATTGATGAAATATTAAATATTTTTTATTTTGTTTACAATTTCCGTGTACTTTTTCCTCACAATGTACTTATTTACGCAGTGAATAAAAAATTATTTTATAAATCTGTGGACTATAAATATATATATATATATATATATATACATATATTTGACTTAAGCCAATTCGAATGTGTTCTTTAAGGGGTTGCATCGGCTTACGGGTTTCAAAAAACATATATTTTTTGTTTTTGTCTTATTAAGTTCTACTACCTGTAGAGTATTGTCCTAAATTTTCAAGTTTTTTTTTTTTTAAATTTTGGAGATAGAACCTCGAGAACTTGGGCGCTCGAGGCTGGCTGGGCTAAGGCTAACTGCGCCCGTCTTTAAACGCGTTTTTTTTTTGAAATTGTGTTTTTGAAGTCGGTTGCCAAGATTTCTCGTAAACTACTCAACCGATCTTCATGAAATTTTACACAGGTCTTTGATATACAATTCATAAAGACTTGGACGAAGAATTTTTTTTTTCGATTACAACTATTTGAAAAAAAAAATTGTAAAAATGTTTGGTAAAAATTCAAATTCAGTTTTTTTCTAAGTTAAGATTTTAACTAAGACACGTATTTTTTCACTTTAGATGATCCTGTAAGGAGTTATCCTGCCAACAGGGGCGGATTTTTTTTCCGATGGGTCACCGCAAATGGCGTCGCAATAGCCGAGTTTAAAATATTTTTAACGTGAATCCGTTAGTTACGCGCATTTTTAGTTTAATTTTAGCTGTTTTGCTCGAGTTTCGAGTTGTAGCAGAGAAACCGCTTATGTATTTCCACGAAAACTGTCTCATGCCGTTCGCTGAACTTGTTGCATGTAAACACAGCTTAACAATTCAAAGGAAATTCGTACAAAATTGTCTCCCTTTTCGTCACATAATTACAAAAACACTCAAACACAGCGTGTATATACTTAAATATTTAGCAAATATAGACTCTTCATCACTTTGTTGACACAAAAACAAAAGCCAACAAACTCACTAAAACCAATTTCAACGCAAAAACCTTCTTCATACTCACAAAAGTTTTTGCGCACACGAAGAGCAGACTTTTTCCAAGTTAAAAATTAAATTGCATACTTTTGGGCGTTTACCCGCAGAAAACACATAAAATGTCTGCTGACGGGTGCATGCTTAGATATAAGCACATACGAAATAGATGTGTCAGTCAACATAAGTTGTGTGCCGCTTAAGCGCCTAAAAGCATGCTACATAGATAAGCATAATTCTTGTTTAAAATTGAGAAATATGTTGCAATGCGCACAAATTGTTAAACATGGGTACCGAATGGAGCATTTGGCATACAAAATTGGAGGCACATACATATGTGTGTGTATATATATGAGTGATATTTGCATATAACGGGGCAACACAGGCTAACCTTATTATCAATGAGTTTTCCAGCCACTTTTCATTTGTTGTTGTTGTTGTTGCTGCTGTTGTATCTCGTTTCACGCGAAATCTTTGCTACACGCATTAGTAGGTATGTACATATACTATTTATGTACTGCTAAGTATGTATGTATGTGTGTTTACCGCAGAATTTTCTACACGCCACATTTATTTACTACGGCAGTCGTGTAATGTTGCGGCCGCACTGCTGTTGCTCGCACTCTCGGTGTTGCATGCCACGGCACTCATTTAAAGCATGCCACAGCCGCCGTTGCTGCAACACTTATACACGTGCATTTATCTTCAGCGCGCTGGCTGGCCCCACACGACACTACACCACTACACTACACTCTCGTATACATACACACACACTCACATAAAAGTGCGTAATTAAATTTGCTTACAGTTGTGCGTATGTGTGTGTGCTTTAAGCGCTCCACTACTGCTTTGTTGGCGTATTCGCGGGCGTAACTGACATTTCGCCAGCAAAATATTTACCGTTACATATAAATATATGTATGTGTAGTTGCACTTGCTTTCTCACACACACATGCATACATATCACGCACACATGTGCAATTTGCGCAAATTCGCGTCTAGTGCGTCGAAATTCGGAGTTCACTTCAAGCACTTTGGGGAAAAAACATTTACATTTTTTTGGGCGTAATCTTTTTTGTGCCAACACTTAACGGCATATTTCACTTTCTTTCACTTCACACGATACGCATTCGGCTGCACACATACATGCACACACACGCGCGCGCTATACACTTACCGTACGCGCGTAGTATTTGGTTAAGCGCCGCTGCGTCCTACCGCACGCATTTCGCCATTACATACGCATATATAGGTATGTATGGGTTTAAATAGTTTAGATTTGCAAAGCACATGCCACTGGAAAGTGCACCGCTATTTTTTCATATTTTATTATTTGTTGTTGTTGTAGTTTATTGCTTAATTTGATATTTTGTTATTTGTTGTTGCTGTAGATTTTTGCTAATTTTTTTTTAACTTTGTTGTTGTTGTAACTTTTTTGCTAAACTTTTTTTTTCGATTTTATTGTTGTTGTAGTTGTTGGTTTTTGCTAAACTTTTTTTCGATTTTGTTGTTGTTGTAGCTCTTTTGCTTAAACTTTTAAATTTTTGTTGTTGTTGTATCACTTTTTTTAATTTACTGTTGTTGTGGTTTTTTGACTGTATTTATACGACTTTTTGTTTTATTTCTTTTTTGTTGTTCTTTTAATTTAATGTTGTTGTTGTTGTTTTAACTTATTTTTTTACTTCTTTTGTTGTTTGTTTTTGCAAATTTTTAACTATTTCCGTCTTGTTGTTGTTTTTAATTACTTCTGTATTTCTTTGTTATATTTTCAGTTATTTTTTTCTTTATTGTTGTTGTTTTCACACTTCGTTTTACTCACACATTTGTTTTCTTATTTTTTACCTTTTATTAAATTCTCTTTTGTTGTTGTTTTTTTTCATTTTTCCTTGCCTTTGCTTCTGATTTTCACATTGTTGTTGTTGTTGTTTTATTTTTTAAATTCCTTTTTATGTCATCTCCAAAAAAACGCACAGTAAGCATTTCTTAGCTGCTTAGAATATTTTCAATTTCACCGTCGCGATAAACAAACGCTGCGTACGCTCCAACCAAATCAACTGAATCATCCTGCGAAGCTTTTCGCTTACAGCAGCCAGCGAAATTGCGAATTCCACTTTCGGCAGCATATTTATCCGTTATGCTTACAAATTCATTCGCTGCCAAGTGTAGATAGGCCTGTATATACATATACGCACATATATGTGTTTGTGTATACCGTTAGGATGCCGTTATGTGCTGTCGCTACTATTGTTGCATATGTGCTTTGTCTTGTTCTTCTGCTTTATCGTCAGCTTTGTTTATCACGCTTTTGTGCCTGTTCTTCCGGCGACATTCGTGTCAAGCTTGTCAGTTGGATGCCGTTAGCTTTCCATACTTACACACAAGCAAAAAATGTACATATGCATGCACCAACACATAAGCACCCATTCGGGCGGTTGAGCGGTGCGGCTGGTGCACGCCTATCACAGCATCCAGTCACCTACTTCTTGTTGTTGTTAGTTTTGTTTTCATTTTGCCGTGCTTTCACACAACTGTCAAAAGTCGGTTAACCGATGGGTGTGTTCTAAAAAGCGCAAGCAGGTCGAGAGCAATCACACAAGCACAGCACAGCAGCACCGTTATGTATATTCGTTGTTTGTGCGCTCGCTCATTCGCTCTACGCTCCTTTGTTACACTCTCATTTGCTCTTTCGAGTTATTGTTTGTGTCGAAGTTTCTCTCTAACAAAAAAATACATGCATGTTGTTGTTGTTTTTGACAGCTTTCGATTGAACCACAGTAGCGTCTAATGTCACAATAATCGCCGAGATTCTTTGTAGCCAGCATGGTCTTATCCTAAAGCGCAAAATAATTTTTGACCGAAGACCCATCAGTTGTGACCTTCATTCCTTACGAAAGCCTCAAATTTTGTTTTTTAGAGCTTAGCATTATCTTGTTGAAGGAGATTGCATTTAGAAACGGCATTTGTATCAGGGCTGGAGCTAACCGTGGCATTCCCAAGCGACATCGCTTTGCTGTATTGGCTCCTAAACAATTCCAATTCCAAGAAGGTCCGACGTTTTCGAGCTTTCTGGCGCAATAAGTATGTAAACAAGCAAAATTGCCGCATTTGTGACGAAGAGCAACATGAAGAGATTCAAGAGCCGATTCAAGATGTGGTTGTTGGACCGGTGGGATTATCAGTCCGTATTTCTTCAAAAATGATAACAGTGAGATCGTAACCTGTAAGGCTGAAATTGAAGCTCGCTTTAACAAGACACCGCCACTTTATTGAAAGAACACAAATAATTTCAAGTTTTGGGTCGTTCGATTGGCCACCAAGAACGTGTGATATTACACCCTTAGACTTTTTCCTATGAAGATATGTGAAGTCTAAAGGCTATGCGGATAATCCCGCTTCGATTCAGGTTTTGAAGCAAAATATCACGCGTGTCTTTCGCCAGTTACCAATCGAAATGCTCGCACGAGTCATCGAAAATTGGACTCAACGGATGGACCATCTGAGATATAGTCGCTAATTGGGTCGGCTTTACACAATTTACCAAAAACGTCTTCATTCTTCCGGCGTAATCGCTGGCGAACGTCATTTCCGCAATCCTGGGAAACCCGCCAACAAAGTGGAGTTTTATCGCCCAATAACTCTCCCTTCCCGAATTGTGACACTTGAGACCTGGATACTCCCGATATACACTCACCACCTGAGTCTAGCAGATCACCAGCATGGCTTTCGCAAAGTGCACTGCGTCACGACAGCACTTAGCGTCATAAACGCCCAGATAGTTCCTGGCCTTAACCAAAAACTTGAGGACATCAAACAATCCACTCTCCCTCCAGGATTTAAGAGGTGAACTATGAACTAACTGAGCGGTCGACAATCATCCGAAGTAAAAATTCCAAATTGAGAAGAATTAAACAAGTGGTTCCACAGGATGATGTTCCCTTCCCGTTACTGTTTCATTTCAACATTGCGAAACTCCCTCAACCACCAGAGAGAGTTTCTTTCACCTCGTACGCCGATGATTATATCGACGTCGGGCAATGAAATCGACGACATTTAATCACAAGTAAACAGCTATCTTCCGATTTTTTTCGCGATCATATTCACAAACTGGGAGGAACAATTAGTGACTAGACCTTAACATTGCAGTCGATGACGTTAAAATTCCTACACAGCTTAACTATGACCCTAAGATTTCAGGTATGGGACTAGACAGCCTGTTCTGTGCGACGGTGATAACTGCCAAAGTACAGAGCCCTAACAAAATAAAGGGAAAAGACAAAAACAAGGGAATGTAGGAATGTAGTTGACAACAGTCTATCAACACATATGGTCTCCTGGATGTAGTGAAATACACACACTGTACTCTGGACTATAACGGAATGCCTCTTGATGCTCCCGATTCACATATTCGGTCCGTATGCTTACGGTTAAGGAACATAACCAACTCTTCTTCATGTAGTTTGCTCCTTCTGACTACAATTTGTTCCGGTCAATGATGAAACCACTTACAGGAATACGGTTCAAATCAAAACAGGTCATCAATAATTAGCTGTATTCATCCTTGACCAAGCCGGCACAATTCTATGGGTATGGAATCCACAAATTGCCAGAAAGATGGAGAAATGCTATACCTTGAGACGGGCAATACCTTGAGTAATACTATTATACATGTTTTTCGGTTTCGCCGATAAGGCTTTCTTAGGTAGAAAAAGTGGAAAATAATGGTGTGAAATTCTTTCTTCGGACCTTCGGTTACGTTCTTTTTCTCTCATTCTTATTTGGTCTAGTTATAGCAGTCAAGTCATAAATTTGTCATCCTGACATTCCCTCAGTGAGAGGGAGATATTGAACCACTATAGCTATAGCTGCTATACAAACTGGCCGATGCGACTCAACTTCTGGTATGGACCAATGAAATTTGTGAAGTTTGGCTAGAGTTCGTGTAGCGTAACAATGGTTCGCTCGCTTCCGTTCTGGAAATTTAGATGTGAAAGATGCACCTCGCTCTAGTCGACCTTTCGTTGAAAAATTCGATGAAATTATGGAAAAGATTGACCAGGCCCGTCACATAAGCAGTCATGACATCGCTAAGGAACTTAACATTCCTCATCAAACGGGTTTGAACCATTTAAAAAAAAAAGCTGGGTACAAAAAGAAACTTGATGTTTTGGTAGCACATGAATTCTCAGTGAAAAAATTTAATGGACCGAATGAACATCTGCGTTTCTTTCTTGAAACGAAATGAAATCGAACCATTCCTTCAGCGAATGATAACAAGAGACGGCAAGTAAATCATACATGACAATAATGTTCAAAAAAAATTATGGTCCAAGCGTAATGAAGCTTAACAAATGGTCGCAAAGCCAGGATTGACGCCTCGGAAGATTATGCCGAGTGTTTGGTGGGATTGGAAAAGAATCATCCACTACGAACTGCTCGAACGATGGATTTTACATTTTGCTGTTAACAACTGATGCGATTGACGCAAGCAAACGAAAAAACGGCCAGAACTGATCAACAGAAAAAGCTTTGTCTTCCATTAGGACAACGCTAGACCACACACATCTTTGATGTCTCGGCAAAAACTGGGAGAGCTTGGCTGGCCAGTTTTGATGCATTTACAGCCCTGACCAAAATGGCACATATTTGTTTCATTAAAGTTCATTATAAATATAAAAAAAGTAAGTCGAAGTTTGTTGAGAAATACGATAAAGACTTTTTTGACTACCCAATTTAATTTGTTTTTTTAATTTTTTACTATCTACTTCATTTTTTTTTTTTTTTGTGTAAATTTTTAATACTTTGTGTTTATTTTTTAATATTTTATTTTTTATTTTCAATGCATTGTAATTT
>NW_017535075.1:691369-753565 GCF_001853355.1 Bactrocera latifrons
TTATTCTTATTTAATTTTATTAATTTGTATTATTCATAATTTTAAGTTTTTATTATTTATTATTCATTACAGTTAATTAATGTGATTTAACTGCCAAGTCAAAATACAAGTATAGTATATTCCTTTCCACTATTATATATAAATTTACGTTGTTGTTGTTTTTGTAATTGTCGTTGATTAAATTGTGTTTATATATATGTTTTGTTGCATTTCATTTCATTTCACGTTAATTTAATTGACGATTTTCTCGCCCATTTTTAAATTTTTATGCTCTGAGCGCAACTGCTACCTGCTCTCACGCTCACCATGTGCTCGGCTGCAGCTCTCGCAACTCAAACTCAAACTTAATAAATGGAGAACAAAAACAAAAAAACAAACGCCAAAGCTTTCGACACCCAACGCTCACACTCCCTTGGGACCGGTTCTGGTACGTTGCGATGTAAGGCGTAAGCTTTGCTACCAATTATCACCACCAAAGGTCAGCGTCGAGCATTCGCGTTATAGCTTTCACACGCAATAAACGCAACAAACTACTTATTGACAACAAAACAGCAACAACAACATTGGCACACAGAAACTATCGTCTCAGCTCGCGGTCGAACGCATGTTTCCTTGTCCTTATGTATGTATACTAAACAAAAAGCAAGTATACACGTGTATGTGTCTGTGCTTGTGTAGATGTGTGTGAACAACACATATATAACAAATTTTCCGCTGTATTCTCTCACTGTCGCCAGAATGTCTTCCGTTTTTGTTTAGCTTTACTACCAGCTATTGTCTTCAGCCAGCCATGGCGGGCCACTTTGGAGTCCCCTCATCGGCGTTGGCACGACTGGCGCGACAACTGGCGTCACAACAAATCAGTGTGATTACGACGAAAGCAGCGCCATCAACGCGCGTTGATTGAAATTTAAATATTCATGCCGGAAAAGGTCTGTCTGGCTGCCGAAAATGCAGGCGTGAGTGTGTGTGCCTAGACACACATACATACTTATGTATATATTTGATTGTCTGTATGTGCCGCTGTCTGTTGCTGCTTTGTCAAACGAATTAAAACAGTTACTTTTAGCATTACAATTTGAATTAGTTCGAACCCCATCTTCGCTCCAATAGACAGCTGAAGCCTTCACACACACACTTATACAACAATAACAACTTGTTTGTTAGCAATGGCATTTGAACATGAAAATTAGTAACTGAATTAATTTTCAATTCATTTTGCTTGTCGAACAGCACAACAACAACAACAACAACTGTCGCCGAATCTCGAAGCGCCAATGTGCGATTGTTAATGTATGTATGTATGTATGTATTTTTGTATGTATGTATGTCTGCTTGTGCTTATTTCAACAGCAACAGGATGCAGCCGGCAACCCAAGCAGACACACATAGATATGCATATGTATATACATACATTATGGTGGGTCAAAAACAAGGGAATATTATTTTTTTTTATATACATTAGGGTGGGTACACAAAAAAAATTTTTTTTCTTCATACTCTGAAAACCAGATTTTTAGACACCACAAAGAAAGTCTCTCCAAGTATGAGGGCACTTCTGCGCCTTACATTTTCTGTTTTTTTCTTATTATCAGATAGAGAAATTCAAATCTTAATTATTTTATTCTTTTAACGTTTAGATTTCTCTGTATTAATTTAATTTAATTATATGTATGTATATATGTATGTATATATATTTTTTTAAATTTTTTCTTTTAATTTTTGTGTACTATTTTTTGGCGGATTTATGACGTTGGCTATCTTATAAACGCTTAACTTAATCGAAAAATTATATGACACCATTATTTTTTATACCCACCCTACTATACATAAAAGTATATAGATGTAGATACATATATGCTCTCTTGACAATTTTCGCTAATTTTTGTTGAAAAAATTAACGTGTTTTGGGGTTTTCAGCATGCCAGCATGGCGTATACGTAACGATCATGTATGAATGTAGACATTTTAAAATAACTATACGCAGTGGTGTACACAATGCAGGTAAGCGTTTACCATACACAAATATGTACGTTTGCATATGTGTGTATAACTGTTTGTAAATATATATTTATATTCGCTTAATTGTAAATATTAAAATGTAAATACAATAATTAAGACAAGCATAGCGGCGGAAACCATTAAATTGCGTAATGTATGAGGGCTCGGAAGTATAGACAGATTTCAAAGATTTTTTTCGGTGCCGTATGCCAAACACGAAGCAACAATACTACTAATACTAATAATATTTAATACCAACCGATATATTTTGTTGTCAGATTTGTGATTACTAGACGCAGTACTATAAAACTCTCATCACTGAAAAAGTGATATCTCAGTAACCAATTATCCGACAATTATAAAATGCATGCATATGTCTTTTGGAGGTTAGGTTTTACTGCAAAACAGCAGAATGCAATACCAGTGAAGCATTTCATAAAAACAATGCGAAATTTTCCAACTGACTGTCCTTTATTCTGACCCGTCTATGGATCTTTATATTTAGTATATCTACCCAATAGGTACAATGTATAGAAGATTTGCTACACAGTTTGTAGAATCCAGAAGAAATTTTAGTGGACTCCATAAAGCTTATTTGTGTATAAATGATCATCGTGGCGAGCCGAGTCGATATAAAAAAGTTCGTCTGTCTGCATATACGAGACTTGTTTCCTCAGTTTTCGAGAAATCGATCTAAAAATTTCGCGAAAGAAACTACTCATTTGTCGGAACCATCGATATCGAAGCACTATAGTATATAGTTCCCTTTTAGCTTAGTGATCAGTATAATTGAACAAATAGTAAAACAAAATAGTGTTAAATTAATTGTTTAAGTAATAAAAAACGATATAAGAAAGAAAAAAAAAGTAAACAAGCGTTGTAGGCATCGCAAATGTAAATAAAGGTTGCTATCTTGACTAAATGTAAACACTTGTTGTTGCCTTGGCTAAATGTGAACAAAGGTTGCTAGCTTGGCTAAAAGTAAAAAAAGATCATTGACCACATAAAATGTAAACAAATGGGTTCTTGTTATTGTTGTAACTGCAGAATTCTGCCGAGTTGACAGTCCTTGGCCGGATAAAAATCCGGGTCCGTTCCGGTTTTCGTAAACCCGACTGTCGTGGGAACGGTAAAACAAATCGGTCATTGAATGTAAACAAAGGGGTCTTTGAAAATTAATGTATATATTTTTATAGAATTAGTTATATCAATTACAAACAGGCTTTCTAAAAATCAAGATGCAATATCCAGTTACAACTGTATACCAATCAATCTTATACGGCGCTGAGTAGTAAGTGGTCGGCAGCAATAAAAAAGGAATAAATAAAACTTTAAGGCTACGGACTTTGGTCAATCCGCGGCTAAAAAAAGAAGCAACATAACCACAACTTATTAGCACATCTTTACCAACAATTTCTTTAAATTAAAAATAGACACTAAGAAAGAAAATATATCACTTACCAGTCTTAAGTAATATTTGCGGTTAAAATAAATTAGTAATATATCTTGAAATGTACTGATGAATAAATAGTTTTGTATGAGTATATTTCAACTGCTTCAATAATTGATTGGATTGAAGAAAAATGTTGATAATTAGAATTTCATGTGTCTTTTGAGGCTACAAATAAATGAGAAAATAAACTGTAGTTGGATTTAATGCTGCTGATGATGTAACATGTGACACTAATGCAATACATTTTATTTTAATCAAAAATAATGGTATTAAAGCCTCACCTTTGCACCTATGGTGTCTGCATAAATGCTTCAAACTAACTATATTATTCTTCAAACTAGTTTTTTAACCGAAACCGTCGAAATTTTAATATTAGTGCAGCGTTTAGTGAACTTAGAACCGAATTTCAATAACGATTAAATTTATAGTCAAATTAACATTAAAAAATCAAATTATGGGTAATAATTCTGGTGAAAATGGTTATTGCTAAAACATTAAACACAGGCGTACGGGCAGCCACCTCAATTTTGTGACAACTATAAATCATTCTCTGTTACTACATCATGTGACAGATGTTCGAAGTTGTGCGTCAACAATTGGGTCACAATACAATCGGAACATTGATTCAAATATATATAACAGGTATTGCAACGAAAACGTAAAGGTGAAATGGCGGAAACGCGACATGTTTCACACATGGCCGCCAATGGATCTGGATTATATCCTTCAGGTGTTTTCAACTTCTCATCCTTTATTATTGTCAATATTTTTATTATACGTTCACGGTCATCATCGTTTTGCACCTCAATACCGTTCGCAATCGCATCTTCTAGTGGCGTTTCCGTTAAGACTTTACGCGCATCTTTTGGCAATGGCGAACTTGACGTTTGTAAATCACCCATTAAAAAGTCATCTTCCGGCATATGTACAGGCACATTAAAGGCTGGGAAGAAAGTGGTCGGCCGAAAGAAATGTTTCGCTTTCGATTGTCCACCGCGCCGATTTTTTGGCCGACGTCCGGGTATGGGCAAACCAGCATCATGTAATTTTTGAAAATACTTTTGCACACGGCTACACACCTGCTGTGGTGTACGATTGCCCAAAGCTTTGGCAATTTTCACATAACGACGACTTTCAATCGCTTCAGCCGGATATTCGATAAGCAATTCTTCGAGACGACGTTGCTCTTCGCACGACCACAACTGTATGAAATAAAATGTAAATTTCAATTTATATGTTAATTAAATAGATATACACTATTACTAACCTGATTAAATGTCTCGGGCTTAGACTCGTCTACAACGCGCCCACGCACTGTTGCGGGTTTTGTATCAAGATCAGACTCTTCTTTGATTTTGATGTCTACAGGCGGTAGCAAGTCCAAATTGGTAGTAATTTCGGGCAACTGTAAGCAAGAAATAATAAAGGAATTTTATTTTAATATTAATGAATCAATCGGTTTAAGATTTGCCTTTTCAATGGTCATATAATTTGGCGCTATAATTTCTTCATTATTCCGCAGTTTTTGCAGCAGTAACTCTGGATCATTTAAATAACGTTGTCTCGCCAATTCCAGCTCCTCTAACTGCAATGTTTATTTGTAAATATTGATGAAATTTTATTCTTTTTTTTCTTTTCAAATGTAATTGTTGCTACCTGTTTGTGCACGCGCATTCTTTGCACCTCCAGCACGGCTATAGTGCGCAGCATATTTGTGTAATCGGCATTACCACGTAAAGCTAAATGATCACTTTCAAAATAGAACGTGTTGTCATCTTCACAACTATCACTTTCGTCCATAATAAATTGTAAATATTGCGTATATTAGCCAAAATTCACTTTTATTAAAATTAGGTGGAAAATATTAAATTTCAGCTGCTAGAACGTTAGCAACGAATCAGCTGTGTACTAATACTGTGCAATAATGGACGGCTGTAGATCGTATTGAAATATCGTAACTTTAGTGGCAACACAGTTACTTCATCTTTTTCATTCCAGTTTTATTCCAAAGAAAAATTACAAGACAGCGATTATCATAAAATATCGTTTGCTTCAAGCGCACTTGTATCTAAATATAATATTTGAAAATTATCTGAAACGGCATAAAAAGAGCAGCTTTTAAATAAGTGAACCGTATGGCAATGTCTTTGTCTTCTAATATCGAATGTCACAGCAATGAGCCAGAGCGCAATGAAAGCAGTGTTACCAGTGTTTTCCCCTAAATTTTGGAGTAAAAAATTAATTTTAGTTCGTTCGTTCGAAGAAAAGTGTTCTGTGGTTAGAGAGAAAGAGATCCCCAACCCTCCTGTCACTGGAAATGTGAGAGCCGCTCACCTACCGAACTTTGGCAGTTGACTGGATCGGATTGGTTTTGACATTTTGCAATTAGAATGACTGGAACGGCCAGATTGAAATTATACCAAAAATATATGTGAACGGAGGAATTTGTTGCCGCCGTTCAAGATCGCTAATAATAAAAAAAAATTTTAAACAATGAAAATCAAAGAAAATGTGAAATTTAAATATATATCATGAAACGTCTTGTAATTTGATGCATAATAGAATTAATTCTCTATTACAAATTATTAAAAACATTTATTAATTGACAACTAACAGGCTTAATTCACCTTATTAAGTATTGAAATATCGAAAGTCAGTTGTTTTAATATACCATAAAATCATAAAAAAGGAATTAAGTAGTTCTGCGATATATTAAAAGTCCAATATATAATAATTTGCAATCGTAATAAATGTTGGGTATTTTAATTTAAATGCCCAAAAATAATTATCCAATCTGGCCATAATGGAAAATGTTATAAAAAACGCTTACTTTGAGGCGCTCTCACACTGGAATAAGTTGGGCATCCATTATCCCTGGTTTATGCTGTGTGAATTTGTTTTATAATTTGGGGAATCCCTTATTAGTATAGAGAGAAATATTTTACAAAGTCAAGACATCAGTTTAGAGGTGCCGTGGAAACTTCTGCAAATTTAAAATTTTAATATGTCGTCCAAAAATGTTGCTGACACACAACAAGAATTTGCTACCAAAAATGGTAAATATAATTTTTGAAAACTGTAAAATGTTTATATAATTTACACATACATATATTTTTGTTAACTAAAAGTGCGTCTATCCCACTTGCCTGTGACAACGATCCTTATTATAGTGGTTGAAAAAGATGTTACAGATATTTTGAATTGCAAGAACTTCAAGTGCCAACAAGTCATCACCAAGCTAAGAAAAGGTCTGGGTGAGTCACATGTACACCTAACCACAAAAGTAAACATAGGATGACAATTTTTCGATTTTCTAACAAAATAATTCAAAGTTTAAATTTTTTTATGCAGTTTTATTTAATTTATTAAAAAAAAGTTGGAAAAAAACAAACATAACAGTTCATTGAAAGTAAAACGATAAACAAAAGCAAAAATTTAAAATTCATTAAAAGGAATTGTCACAGAAGTGTACATACGGTGTTACGAAAAAACATTACAAATAAATAGTTAATATTTTGTATGGCCTCTTTTGGCTTTAACAACTTTGAATAGACGAGACGGCATAGACAAGGCTAAAGTTCGAGTAGTTTCCGGCGTATTTATTTATTCCATTCATCAACTATAAGAGCCTTCAGATCCGATTTTGATGTTGCACGCCTTTTCTTAATGTGTTTCTTCAAATGATCCCACAAATGCTCAATAACATTTAAGTCAGAAGATTGTGGCGGATGTTCCAACTTCGATTTCACGTTATACAACAACCATTCCTTCCCCAATACAGAAGTGTGCTTCGGATCATTGTCTTGAAGCATGATAGGCTCACCTGGCAATTCAAGTTTCTCGAGACTTCGGATGTAGGTGTCCTTAAGAATRTCAATATACATATGTTTATCCATTATTCCATCAATAAATCTTATGTGTCCGACACCACTAGCTGCCATACAAACATACACCATCACAGATCCTCCACCATGCTTAACGGTGGGAACAATATTTTTTCGTTGCAGCGAAGTATTTTTTTTACGCCAGACTTTGGTGTGACCATCGTTGGAGAAAACATTAAATTTACACTCAAAAAAAACACGTGAAAATGACACGTTCCCAAAAGGTTGTATCAGTTTGATGGATGTTTTCGTATTTTTTTTTTTTTTTTTTTTTTTTTTTTTTTTTTTTTTTTTTTTTTTTTTTTTTTTTTTTTGCGTAGCTAAGCCGCTTAGCAATATTTGCATCTCTTAACAATGGTTTTCTTCTCGCTACTCTGCAATCTGCAATCTAAATCATGCTTTTTTTTTTTTAACATTTTCGAACGGTTTTAGGATGCACATAGACTCCATAATCATTTCCGATGCCTTTCGCGATATGAACGGCATTTTCCCTAGGACAAAGGTTGATTGTACGAATAATTTCCCTTTGCATCCTCAAATCCAGTTTAGGTGGGCGATCAGGGCGAGGCTTAATTTCGTAGCTACCTGTCTCGTTGAAATTATTAACTATCACTTGAACTGTTGCTTTCGATAAATTTGTAATTTTTCCAATTTCCCCAAGAGATTTTCCTTCGCTTTTAAGTTTTATTACGACTTTTCGTAGATCTGACGATGTTTCTTTTCTTTTAAACATTTTGCAACTATATATAAACTAAAGATGTTTTCACGGCCGCAATTACAAAGAACTGACCACGCACACCCAAACAAATTCATAAACAAAAAACAAAATCAATTGCATAACGGTAAATCAAATATCAGTAAAGCGTATGTACACTTTGTGAGATTTCATTATATGGTAGGAAATTGATAGTTTCGTGTTGTAGTTAGTGGTACAAGACCTACAAAAATAAAATGCATTTAAAAAATTATTAAATTTGTGTTATTACATTAGATAATCGCAAAATTGTGACGGTATGTTCACTTTTGTGGTTAAGTGTAACTACAATATTTGCTATAATGATAGAGGTAGTGATAGAAATTTTCTATCATTCCACAGATCAACTATTTGATTAACACTTTTGTTATCACTACATTGATATACATATGTACATATGTATTTTAGCAGATGGTGATAGCAGAACTTTTACGGACGAAAATGGTAAAATATATCCTGATTGGAATTCGTACAAGCATGGAAATACGTTAAAGGGTAGTATTATGGTTGCGCCATTGGACGGTTATTACGCATTTGATGCAGCTGGAAAAGTAAAACTAGAATTTAACGAAATTCAAACCGTTTCTACAGGACCTACGATTCGTGAGGTACAACAAAATTTTGCAGGCGATGGTAAATTTTTTATTATATATTTTTATACTTAATATATTATATTGTCTTTGCCTTAAGACGAAACAAGTGGCAGTTCACAAACAATATATGTATTGGTTACAAATTCTAGTGACTTGAAAGAAGCTGAAAATTCGCGAGAATTTAGTTATCATCCTGTAATACGTTCCGGTATATGCATATATGTTTATACTAATTTTGATATGGAATTGTAATTGTAATATATTTTATGGAACAATCTGCAGAACGAAATGGAACATTTGTAGACGAAGATGGTAACACTTACAAAAATTGGGAGGCTTACAAAGGTGAAAACAAATTGGATGCTGGCATTTTAGTCGCGCCCACAAATGGACGTTACACCATAGCTGCAAATGGGCAAGTCGAGCTTGAAGCTTGGAAAACTGCAGCTATAAATAAATCAAACATGAATATCAGCCGTCAATGTAGCTATAACGACAACAACAACATCAGCGATCAATGTAGCTATAACGACAATAAAAACAACATCAGCCGTCAGTCGCTAACGATTCATGAATATCATAACCATATTGCGCGAAAAGGTAATTAAATTAATAAAAATCAAATTGTTATATTATTACTATAACTTTATTTTTTTGCTTTTGTAGATATTGCATCCGATGCTTATAGTACAAACTGCAGTATTTATGTGTTAGTCACAAAGCAAACGAACATGTATGATGCCATGAATTCACAGGAGTTTACAACTCATAAAGTGCTAAGGATGCAAAATACTACAAGTACGAGTAAAATTAGCCGTGTACATATGTGCTTCAATATGTGTAAAACTGTTAAAACTTCACTTTACAGCTAAAAGTTACATTTTTATGGACGACGAAAA
Organism: Bactrocera latifrons; assembly: GCF_001853355.1. Lineage (NCBI taxonomy): Eukaryota > Metazoa > Arthropoda > Insecta > Diptera > Tephritidae > Bactrocera > Bactrocera latifrons. Next base: position 700,954 of record NW_017535075.1, read on the forward strand.
AAATGAATATATTTGTTGGAAACTATATCTGACGGAAAATAATTTACCCGAAGGCATTATGGTTGCTCCACTAAATGGTATTTACAGCTTCGATAAGGATGGAAATGTCGACTTGGAGATATGCTTAACGCCGGCTTGCGTTCCAAAGTCAAAGCAAAACTCTCATAATATTACCATCAGCAGCCTGCAACAACATTACGCAACAATAAGTGAGTAGGAAAGCTGTTAAAAAGTAGTTTATTGTTGTTTTTGTGTGTTGCAGGTAAATATTTGAATGCTGACACGTCTATGCTACATATACTGGTCACAAACAATGAACATGAAAATGTGCTGGAAGCAAAAATATTTCAGGACTTTGTCGTTAAACGAATAGGAGGTAAGAAATATTCATTTTTGATTTTTTCTCATTTAGACGTGTAACAGTTAACATATTTTATACATTACTTGTAAAGTAATACGGAGTAAGCAAAATGAAAAATTATAAAACTGTTGCAGTGTAATCTTATCACAATTTTGCAGTAAATACTTATACCTTAGCTTATCAGTATATTTCGGGAATCGGAAGTTAGCAGTGTTATTGCAATGAACGATCAAATAATGGTTTAGCGAAAGATACGTAAAACCATTACTTTAGATACACTCCTTATCGGGTAGTATCTTAGTGATTGTGGTTAACACCCACCCGAATGTGGGAAGAATTGTCATTATGTCAGTTGAATGTGAAGTGGCATTGGAACCGGGTGCCGGACACAAAGTACAGCAGAGGTTTTGGATGGGGCTCGGACCCTACGAAGGTAGTGCCCATTCTACACTGCCAATCGGTTTCAGGCGGTACGTCCCTCTGTTTCTATTATAATGACTTGAAGTTTTACACACGACCTTTTCTTCACAGGAAACTGCTGCATTGTTGTTGTTGTTTTAGCGGTTAGCTAGTCCCTGTTAGGATGGCAAAGGATTAGCTAAGTTGTCGTCCACGTTATCCAACCTAGGCCCAAGAAACATCCTTATTCAACGGGGTCGAACCAAATTAAGAGGGGTGATTGTTCAAAATTATTGAAGCTTCGTTGGAGCCGAAATTAACATTTTTTTTTTATTATTTTTATACCAAAGTGCTGTTACGCGGTAAATTTTCAAAAATCATTTTCGAAATGCAAAATGGTCTTATTTTCGTTCACGATAATAATGATTTGAATAAATGAAAATTTAGTTACGTTTTTTAATTTAAAATCGTAATCCTTTATATTGCATGTTATATAAGTATTTTATGCCTTTAATATTGTAACTGTAAAATTTACTAACATTTTAATTAATCATTGTACTATTATTATTTGCGGCAGTTAAGTCTCTATTATTCTATTTGGACCAAGAATTCAATATATATTTGAGCTGGGAGAATTATCTCAAGGAGAATGGCCTACCAGAAGGTATAATGGTTGCACCACTTAATGGCGAATACACATTTGATGAAAATGGCAATGTAAATCTATACATAAAGCCGACGCGAAAATCAGTAAAGAAAATGCGTACAGTTCTGGAAGTGCAGCAAGATTTTGCAAACAACAGCGGTTTCAAGAAGGAAATTATTTGGGACTTGTGAGTACACATATACATGTACATCTTTACATACTATGTTTATACCGAAATAAATATCCTTAGTACGCTTATTGTTGTGATTGTACTATTTAGTTTGTCTTAACTCTTCTTGTTATTTTTGTAGCGGCAGAAAACATTACTGAAGTAATTTCGAGGAATGGTGTCGAGTTGACAGTTCTTGGGCGAATAAAAATCCGGGTCCGTTCCGGCTACTTATACTCGACTGTCGTATGAGCCGTTGTCTCAAACCTAGCAATATTTAATAAAAGTCCCTACGACGGTCTGGCCAACGTAACTGGAACGGATTAGGAGTTTTTCACGGCCCAGTACTGCAAACTCGATCGTATTCCTAAAATCTATTTCAGGAAGGTTCTCTGCCGCTACAAAAACAACAAGCTTGCCTATTTGGTGGAATTTGTTATACCCGCAACACGGTATACTAAATTTGTTAGTATTTGCGAAGGCTATTATAGCTTCCGTGCCACCGTAGCTGACATTTTTTTCTTGTTTTTTTTTTTTTATTTTTTTTTATCTAAATTATTATTTTTTCTCAAAGTGTTTATTATCATCAAACAGGCTATCTAAAGAACAAAGTGGAATGTTGAAAGATAAGTTAAACAATCTAATACCTGATCAAGAAAAAGGAAATAGAAAAATAGTGGAAATGCGAAAAATAATATTTGACAGTGTTTGGGCACAAAGTGAGTATGCAAACTAAAAGGAAACCTCACCACTTTTGTCTAACTTTCAAATTTCGCGTTCAGGAAAATACACTAACCGAAACTCTTTGAGTGCAATTATTTATGTGTTTGTAAGCGATTGCGATAGGAAGGAACTTGCCATAAACGCTAAGAAATTCTCCTGTCATCCCGTCTTTAGAACACGAAAATGTACAAGTAAGTATCTTCGTGTATTATCTCCATTTATGTTCATATATACATAGCTTACTTGATATATCTAAATGTATGTATGTATGTATGTTTATAATTTCTCAGCTGATGGCGATAGTTCGCATTGTTGTATGATATTCATTGATGAACTGGGCCGCGTTTATAAAAATTGGAAAACATATTTGGCAAATAATGAACTACCGAGTGGATTGATGATTGCACCGCTTAACGGTATTTATACCACCGATTATAACGGACATGTACAATTAGAGGTGCATCCTACACCAAATGGTAGCGCCGCTAAACAGCTACTGGGTGTTGCAGATACAGCGACGGCTGTAGCCGGATTTGGTGCAGCTACAATACCATTAGCAGCAATGATGATGACGGTAGCGCCGGCTTTAATAACTGGAGCTGGTGCTGTTTGTGCTACCACAGCGGCATACTCAGCCATACGTTCACTATGCAATTTAGTAGATCGTAAAAAACACGAACAGTCTATTGGTTTAGATAATTCGCAAGCTAGAAATGCTTGGATAGGTGTTGGAGCTGGTGTTGTTGGTGTAGGTGCTTCACGTGCTACGAATGTCATGACAAGAGCTGCTGCTGCCGGAAAGGAGATATCGTTGGTAAGTAAAAATTATAAACTATTATAAATTTTATGAATTTATGAATTTCGACTGCGAAGAACTACAGCCACAACAAACGCAACGCGTTAAAGAATCATGAAGAAGTTTGGGTGAATTGTTAGGTTTATCTGCAAGTGGCAACGTCATATTTACTACCAACTTGTGGCTCTTATAGGCGAACCACCAGTTCTTCAGATATCGATCTGATATTTTATGCATGTGCTTTTCTCCCCAAGATGCTGCTCATTTCGGACCACTATAGGATATAGCTGTCATCCAAACAAAATCAAGATACATATTTTTTGATAGCCATTTATGCTTTAAAACTGTATTATAGCTGCGGTGCAGACGAAATAACTGTTTTTTTTTTTTTTTTTTATTCAAGTACTGTACTCAAATGCTTTATTTCTAGGCTACCGAATTACTTGTAAACGGTATGAACATTTCATCTATTGTACTATCCGGAACCGGGGTAGCAAATGGAATTCTAGATCTATTAATAGTAAGTTAAAATATATATGTTACAATCGTTATTATTAGTTTAAACTTCGCTTTTAACATTTCTTTTAGAAATATCGCGATGATGAGGAGGTGACAAGTATGGAACTGGTGCAGTTGGCAGCCTCTTTGGTACTCTTCACACATTCTGTATCGAATTTCCGTATGGCATCAACACTAGTAAATGATACACATAGTGCCACAATACAGGACTACCGAAAGTCTTTAAGTAATCGCCAGAGAAAAATATTTGATAAAATGTCAAAGGAAACAATTCGTATCAAAGGTGCACAACAAGGAAAAGTAGATATTATACGTGGAGCTAATGATATGCCTAGCAAACAATATCTAAATGATCTTTACAAAATTAACAAGAAATTAAATGAAGCTAAGGTACGACCTGCATTCGGCGCAGCTGGGGAAGGAGTTGTGCTCAATAATGATGTGGCAGTCAATACCAACGACCTACGCAATAATCTTCAACATAATAAGGGTTCTAGTGTGCTAAATTCGGTTACCAAACCCATACCTACAACGCATTCTGAAGTAAATGCCGTTAGCAATTCCAAATTACTGATCGTAAACGTAAACAATAAAGGCGATTCATCAGCTCAACCAAGCGCAGTCGCCATTGGCATGGGTAGCATTGTGCTTCCGAATAATATCTTAATTTCACTAAGCGAATATGGTACGCGACTTTATGAGATTATCGCTAATACTGGCAGCTTTGATGATATCATAACTACCATGGCTGATGCTTTTTCACAGCAAACATTTGAATTTCTCATGAAACTGGCACAAGAATTTGTTGAAACGCATTTAGAAAAAATAAGGAATACGATAAAAATTTTTATACCCGCCGAGACCATACTTTATCGCATTTTTTTGTATGTCGAAAATAATTGTGCATCACAAACATATGCATTCTTACATACCAAAAAGCAAGAAATATTGAGGTCTTTAAATATCTACTTTAATTCACTTAATCCGAATAGTTATTTAAATAAGATAAGGTGTGATATTTGTGGCGGTTCTTATTCAATATGCAACCTACAAGATTTTAACTACGCACAATTGTAGATTGTACTTTACACTTACACGCATGTATATTATACTAATAAAATTTACTCCGCATACGTAGAACATTAGGGTTAAAGTATTGTAGTTGGTTGATTAGGCTAATGGGCTGCTCTCGCCGTGATAGAATATACGTATATTTACATCCATATTGGCTCACCGTACTAAATAGTATATTATCAAAGAATACTTGCTTGTTCGGATCAAATTTAGTAATGTATGGCGACAAAGATTTTTTTTATCTCATCTTTTAACGGATAAACTTACAAGGGTCGGTACTGTTTTTATTATTTATCTTCCGTAACAGATAATGTCGCGATATTAACGATATGCATCGATTTCATTTAGATCCATGAGGACAGTTCGTTTCACTTTAATTCAAATATGATTTTACCAAATAAACAATTTTTTTCATTTAAGTCTGAAGTGAAGAATTTTGAATGTCAAACACACAACTTGGCGGTAATTTTAATGCAGTGTTGCCAGTGTTTAAGATAATTTCAAATTTGACTGCCAAAATCTGGCGCAGAATGCCGAAGTCTGGTGTGGCATCTATAACTGGAACGCGTTACCGCCTTATTACCGCAACTGCATTGCCAATGGTTAAGCTTAAGCAGTAAAAAGCAAAGGATCTTGGTCAGTTTCACGATTGTAAGCCGACGGAAACGCGTATAATGCTTCCGCTGCTTAAAATAAAAAAAATGCTATATATTATACATTATATGTTTATAATCTATAATTACGTATAAGTGTTTTAAATATTAAAAGTGTTCATATAGAGTTTTAGAAGTGACTGGCTGCAATTTAAAGGTAAGCTATCGGCTTCGCAATTTTCTTGAACATGTATGTATGGATATGTCAACCATTAACCAACAACGGTTAATAAGGAATTGTAGCGACTGTAGCGTTTTCATATACTTATATATAATCGCATATATGAAATGTTATCAAATATTTTCTATAAATGTGATTCAAAACACAGTAAATCACTTGTGTACAAATATTGTACAGCAATTTAGTTCCAATTTTTTATTGCTTGAGCTGCATTGCCTTTATATAATATTTTACTGCTTTATCGCTTACGCGTAGCAACATCGACGGAAGCAATTAAAATGAGGCCGAAAATAAAATAGTTTATTTTTTAGTGAAATTTATAAATATATAAATAATAATTATAAGTGAAATCAAACCAAAAACTTTTAGTAAATTTGTGCAGAACGTCCTCACTACTGTGATGTATAGCGTATTAATTTGTATATTTGCAAAATTTATAAATAACAAGTATAAATCGACTTTGGTTTCAAGGTAAGCCACATCATTTATAATTTCCTACAAATTAACAATTGCTACTCTTAAAGTGTATTTGATATAATAAATTAATTAAAATAATTATATAAATTTTTACAGTAATCGACTAAATATGAGACGCTTGTGTTTAATTCGTACAGTTAATGCACTATTGCTGCAACTTAATAAAGTTTAGGAAGAATACGCTATTAATTTACAGCTGCAATCATATTTTTAACAAAAGTGTGTTGTTGTAGCAGCATAAGCTTCTATCCGCATTAGTATGTTCCTGAAGTTGAGGTGAAAAATGTTCTGAAAATTTACGCTTAAATGGTTCTGTATAACCTAAAAAGTCTGATACCAAGCAGCGAATTGAAGCAGTTAAAATAAAAGCGCTTTCAAAAACAACAAAGCCATTACGTTTTAGTTTTCTAAAAGTGTATTTACAGTGTTCTTTGTAGTTACGAATTAAAAACTGAAATTCATAGTTATTAAAACCACAACAAATATGCAGTTGCTGTTTTTTCGGTAGCGCCCTTTGTATGCAGCTTAAAAGCGCGGGTTATGAACATATCACAGCTACTCTAATCAGTTCTCATGTTAGGCCATTTGAAGGTATTTAAAAAAGTTATACATTTCCATCTCCAGCGGCACAATACATTAATTTTAGCATTATAAGTTCTAATAACAATCCTATGTTGCTGTTGTTGTGGCACCATATAATATAAAGCATATAAAATGTTTTGTTTAATATTAAATTACTTTTATTAATTTTACAATTATAATTGGTAAAAAGCACAATTTTTATGCTTTCACTACATTTTCTGCTGCTTTGGCATCCCCTTCACTCCCTACTTTCTCAGCATTCACCGCTGATTCCGAAGCTATTTTATCTGCTAGCTCTGCAAGCTTTTCACGTCTGTAATCTTTTCGTGCTTCATCCAATAAAACATTATGTATTAAATTACGATTGTTTGTATAATCAGGCAATAACGATGGATATGGATTGCCACGCAACTCCAGCACCGATTTTCTGTAATACATGCCAGGGTAATCACGCGGTGCTTTGTACATGCGGGTATATGAAACATTACAGTTTTCCAATCGTGGCACTAGAACTTTGAAAAGTTTATGCACCAATTGTTTTTCGAGCAACCAATAATCCGCCAACTCCATTGTAGCTTTATGACGATCGCCATAACGTATCGCATTGGAAATTAACTGCAATTGTAAGAACAAAAAACAATTATTATGTTAACTCATGGTTGTGTTATAATTTACTAACCAATTCCGCATAGCCGCGCGCTTCATCAGCTCTATTGTAGTATAATTCTATGCGCTCATGCTTCACTAGCGCCGTCACAGTTTTGCGTAGTTTCAATAAACGACCCTCAGGACCATCTGGATTACGTAGGTTACGATGTGGTTTAACAGCGATACGCAATTGTGACATCAACTTACTAACATCAGCTTGATTCATTTTAATGTTTCACTTATTTCATATATTGTTTACAAAGAATTGTGCGGTAATATAATATTAAGAGCCGCAATTGGTGTTAGATTTTTACGTAAATAGTGCGATGCGGCGCTGCACGAGCGGATTGTCAAATCACAAACAGCTGTTTGCTGTCAAGTCACGTTGGTAATAGATTGCATTATTGTAATAGCACAGTGCTTTCGGATACTAATACAGTGGTATGAAGTGTTAAAAATTTGGAACAATTCAATTTCTTCGAATTTGAGAAAGTCTTAACAAATTGTAGGATATACGTATATTTTTTATTTTATATCAAATTTGTTCGTAAGTTGTTACTAAACAGTTTACGGTAAGAAAAACAAGTTTCATGTCGAAGTAGTATTTTCTGCTAGTTGGTGAAGACCTTGTTTGTTGTTTACCAATTTTTGGAATACATTCTTAAAGGCTTGACACATACGATACCAAATTAATTACCAAAATGAATTGATCCGTTGTAAAACCTTCCAGTTCAATTTAGCGTCCTTAAGATTTCATCGTAAAATAATGCCTCCTTATATGCTTCAACTTACAGACATACTTTCCCTCATAAGGATGCAATAATGCTGCCCCACTAATAATTAGTGACCGAATCCCCACAAATTCACTTATTTGTTAAGTTTTCCATTTGCGTTGCATTTACAGCCTCAATATTCAACATGCAGATACAACAAACCCATTAATACTAAGGCGGGCACAACACACCAACTGAGTTCGATTGCTGACCACGAGCATTTTATTGCCGAACTACAAGCAAAATGTAAAAATTCACAGGTAGAAAAAAAAGTGAAATGAAGCAAAAAAGCAAAAAAATATCATCAAAATACAAATAGTTCGCAAAATGCTTTCCCAACGCCGGAAGCCTGTGGAGCGGCAACAAATCCTTTTAGGTCAATTGCATTGGAATTTATTACATTCGCATATGTGCGTGTGTGTGTTGATTGTGTATGCAACTGCATTTTTTGTTTTTGTATTGGAAACGCACAGCACGTATCTATGGCCAGCATTTACAGCAGCAGCTAACGCCTCAAAGGTATTTTGTGCATTTTACGCCCCCGTGTGGCCAATAAAATGCAACACTGTGTTGAATAGTTCATACGTCGAATGGTGCTGTGCGCTACATTGCGGTAGAATTAAAATGGAAATGCTAGCAAAGCGTGAAGTAAATGAAAATAAATGCATAAAATGGCATCCTGACTTGCATATACACATACATATATACCATATATACATATATAAATATAAGTATGTGAGTTATCTATGAATATATTTAGTATATTTAGGCATGTAGGAGTGAATTTTCCTAGGCACTTGGCCGCATGGGCACACTATCGACCATTTTAGAACTTCATCACGGCTGGCATGCAATGTAACGGAACTCTCGCATATACATACATACATATAACATTTGTTTACAGCGGCAGTGAGGGCGATTGGAATGAAAGTTGGCATGAGTGTTGTGAGGCTTGTAAAATGCGAAAATTTTTTTAAACTGAAGTTTGAAAAAAAAAGAAACAATTATGAATGCACAAAGAAAAAATGGGGGTTAATACTTTCCGTTTAACATGTTATTAAGTTGAAAAGGAATTTTAATAGTAAAGATTGAAGATGTTTTTTTCTTTTGAATTTAGTATACATACATATGTACATACTATATATGTATGTATTTGTTACAAATTTTTCTCATACTTTCCATTTTTACGCTCTTGCAACATGGAGCTACAGAGTATAATAGTTTTGTTCACCTAATGGTTGTACGTATGACCTAAAACTAAACGAGATAGATATAGAGTTATTCATATATGTGACCTGGTCTACGAAAAGAGAGCTAACGTGCGAAAACTAGTTTTCTGGGAAACAGCTGTTAAAAATAAACAACTCGTTTCGTCAGTTTCTCGTTATCTCATTAATTGTTCTCCTTTCCAGAGGCTTCAAGGACGTCAAGTAAGTGTTGTTTTTGGTCGGAATATTATTTTAGTTCATCGTGTAAGTTGCTAGTGTGGAACATTTAAAAAAGTAACATTGAAGAAGTGACGTTTACTCTAATACTTATTATATTTTTTCGTATTTTTACTCTTCTTTCTCTACATTTTTAGGGAACTTTCAAACAAGTTATGACTTTAGGGGATTCTATCACGTGAAAAAGCATCTCATCTTCCATCCGAAACAACTAAAAAGTGAAAATTGATTTTTTGACACCTAAGCCCCCTTTCCGTAGACCAGGTCACATATGTACATATGTATACATACATGATCAGGATGACTAGACGAGTTGAAGTCCGCGCATCTGTCTGTCTGTCCGTCCGTCCGTCCGTACAAGCTGTAACTTCAGTAAAAATTGAGATAAATATCACGCGCTGTTCAATTTAATACTAAGCAGTATCGACCGATCTGCCACGGTCTGAACAGGTTCATGAGCCTTTTCAACACGATGAGGTACTGATAGGTTTGAAGTCCTTGGCAGTGATGTGCGAGCTTTTAACTGCTTTGGGGATACATATTACCCTAACCTGTGATCAAGTCTGCCAAAAATGGTATAATCTAATTAGCTGTATGACTCCTTAATCATACGCCGAGTTGCGCAGGTTTGATATTGTCCCGTCCCATGATCCTAAAAGGCCTATCAAGGCAGGGGAGTTTCCTTTCTTTACAAAACACTCCTGTTCTCGCTTCAGTCTTACTCACATGCACTCCCCACCGCTGGTGGCTTCGTCATGCCTGACCGGCGCACAATTTCTTTGTTCATGACCATGTTGCTCGCTATAGACAAATATACGTATGTATGTATATAAGACACAGATGAATCATTATCAGTAACGAAAGTACAACAAATGAAGTTGACAACAACAACAATATGTATGTTGTACATTATTTTCGAAGAGTACTTGAGCAACATGTATGCATTTTAGTACATTTATGTATGAAATTGTATGTATGCATAACATATAAATATGTATATTGGGGTGTCCGTTATTTTCCAAATTGACTTTTTTGGCAGAATGAAGTTTCAGTTTGTGCCTTTAAAAACATTTTTAATATTTTACAAAAAGTAAACAAACCTACAACTTTGAAAATACTATATTCTAATACAAAATTTATCACTCTACAAAAAAGGTCTTAATAATTTTTTCCATAAAATATCTCCTTTTAAAGTTATGCGCAGTTCAAGTTATACATGAAATATTTTGCATTCATAGAAGTGATTTAGACATTCTGTATTGCTCATACGACATGGTGTACCATATGGAAAGTAAAATGATTTAACTTTAAATTGAAAATAAAAATGCTAATTTACTTTGGATTCTTGCTTTAGGGCTAAAACTGACACTTCAGGAGGCGTTTGTAAGAAAAAAATAATCAACTTGATTAAATAATGAACACCCTAATGTACATATGTGTACCATATGTATCGAAATGCGAACACATAAGATTAGAAATATTTATATATATGTTTATATACAATGCTATCAGTGTATTTGTAGGTCTTGTGCCCCCTAAATAGCTACGTTTCTACACACTTCCGTTCTAGACCGGAAATGTGGTTGTCATGTTGTGATGTGCAATGATTTGCAAGCAAGCACGCAGCACGCAGCAGGCGACACAGACAAGGGCAATGGCTGAGATTTTTGTAGTGATATTGCACTTTTGATTTGTTGAAACAATAAATTTTACTAATTGGCTAAGATGTTGTTGTCGGGTCACTTGAGGTGGAGCATGCATTGTGTGCAGTGCTGATTTTTGATAAACAGAGATTGATAAAGGAGAGCTTTGGGCATCTCAATGCGATGAGTAAGCGAAATTTACAAACTAAAACACACACGTTGTACGAAGAATCCCAAAAAACAAAAACAACAAAGCCATTAACCTTTAAAAGCAATTTTTGAAAGTTTTTGCGATAAATTTAGAGGGTGTGAGCAGGTGCGGTGCCCATATAAATAACTCATTTGATAGTCGAAAATATTTCTGGTCTTTTCAACGGAGTGAAGGTCTTCCTCTTCCTCTGTTTCCTCCGGCGGGAACTGCGTCGAATACTTTCAGAGCTGGAATGTTGTCCACTGGACCTAGCCAATGCAGACTCTGTCTCTTAATTCGTTGAACTATGCCAATGACGTTGTATGTATGTATATCTCATACAGCTCATCATTCCATCGACTGCAACCATATATCCTTCGCAGAACTTTTCTCTCCAAAACTCGTAACAGCGACTCATCAAATAATGTCAGCAGTCGTACATTCCTATAGAAGATTGTACCTGCACGCTTAAGCTCTGCAGCTTGAGTTATTTTCTCTAGCAGTAGATTGAAGAAGTCCCTCGCAACCATATTCTACAAAGAACTTGATACATGCTTTTTATCAGTTCAAATTTTTAATGCAGTTACATACAAAAAAACAGAGTTGCCACCCTTTATAAAAAAATATTAAAATGTAAAGAGCTTAAGAAAACCTTTAGAAAAGTATTTGGCGAAACGTTTGAATTGTTTGAACGGGGTTGCCACCCATTTAGTGTAAAATGTGTAAATGTAAAACTACAAATGGAAGAAACTGCGAATTCGGACAAATTTTTAATGCAGTTACATTTAAAAAAACAGAGTTGCCACCCTTATAAAATTAAAAAAAAAAATTCTAAATATTAAAAAATTAATAAAACAATGGATATTCACTCTGTTAGCTCAAATATCAACATTGGAGAAAGTGCTGGGTTGCCACCTTCAGTGTAAAATGTGTAAATGTAAAACTGCAAATAGGAGAAACTGAAAAAACGTTTCTGACAAATTTTTAATGCAGTTATATTCACAAAAAAAAAAAAACGGCAACTCAGTTTTTTCTAAAATACTAAACAACGCAAAATATTACAAAATTAATAATACAATGACTATACGGTCTGCTAGTTTAAATATCAACATTTGAAAAAATGCATTAATTTTTTACGCCAAAATTGAAAATAATTTTCAACCAAAATATGTCGGCTTGCACACATTTATTATGTTCAATATTTATCGCGCCGAAATATTTATTTTCGTTTTTTTGACCACTTTTGAAATATTGCCCTGTGCAATATCGAGTTCGCGATAAAGCACGCTTTTAATTACTTTGGAGCCGTTGTGTACTGCACGTGCATGTCAGAACACTCTTTTTTCACTTAACACACACATAAACAAACAGACAAATGTATGTATATATGTATATTCATATTTTTTTTTAGTAGCCTGTTAATAAGGCTTTGCAAAGTAATTTTTCATTCTCAAATTTGTTTGCCGCCTGCCTTTATGGTTTTACGGGGACACAGCCTGTCAACAGCGCCTTAACAGCTTATGTGCTGCCAAGTCATTATTCATCGGTGACAAAACGCCCAATTTATAGCGCGTTAAGTTTTCGTTATTTTTTTCTTTTGGTGTCTCCATGTGAGTTGGCAAATTAAAATGTGATAATTTGTATGTAAAGAAAGAAAGAGATTATGAAGATTACCAAATTAAGGAAGAAAATAGTAATAAGGGAGAAGTTAGGGCCAAAAAACGTATGTTAATCTAGCTTCAAAAAAAAAAAAAAAAAAAAAAAAAAAAAAAAAAAAAAAAAAAAATTAAAAAAAAAAAAAAAAAAAAAACATTGGTATACTTGGTCTCATAGCCGATTTTCAGTAGAACATCCGAAAAAAATGTCTGTCTGTAAGGACGATATTTCCGCTTATAATTAATTATCCAAATTTTATTACTATAAATAAATACAAGTTATGATCGAAGAACATGTCATCTTTCGCAGAACGGCGTCGATGAAAAGGAAAGTATTTTTTTGTGAAAAAAATTTACTAATCAGAGCAGCTATAAAACCGAAATTATTATCAAATATTGTTTATCTTCGATTATTATCTGATGGACATAGCTAAGATCTGTATCTTTTATTGCTTAATTCGGTATATTCGGAAAAAGTCAATACTTGAAAGTAGTGCTTCGAGAAAACTGCATACTATTTTCAGAGACCATTCTCAAATATACTTATATATATACCATCTTACGAGTAGATATATAAAATTTATTTTTAATTCGCAAGAGGAAATGCAAATGGTTCTTGCAGACAAAAAATAGTGAGGCCGCAATGCGTGAGTAGAGAGAGAGCTTGACAAGCTGGTCGCCAGGGGTAATGCTCGAGAATTCTATGAAGAGATGCGGCAACTAACATAACGTTTCACAACCGGAGCATATACGTGTACAACCCCCAGTGGTGATCTAGTGTCTAATGCTCAGAACATACTGCAATTATGGAGGAAACACTTCTCCAGCCTGCTGAATGGCAGTGAAACCATAACACCAGGAGTTGGTGAACCCGTTTTTTTCAACCGGTGACGATGGAGCAGACGTTACATTGCCCCACCATAAAGAAGTTCGAATAGCAATTACCCGTCTGAAGAACAACAAAGAGGCGGGGGACAATTTATTGCCGGCCGAACTCTTCAAATATACCGGGCGTAGAACTTATAAGGGGCACGTATCAGCTTCTTTGTAGAATAAGTTCAGACGAAAGCATGACCGGCGATTGGAAATTATATATGCCTTGCTCAATCCACTAAAAGGGAGACCCCACAATCTGGATAAGACTCGCAAACATCGCATACAAGGTTCTATCGAGCTTATCAATATGGCTTTAGGCCTAGAAAATCTACCGATGACCGGACAGTCACCATGCACCAAATCTTGGTGAAGTCCCGTGAAAAGAAGATCATCATACAATACTTCTATATCGATTTTAAAGCTGCTTTTGACAGCACAATCATCCTTCAAAACAGACGTGTAATCTGACTAAAAGCTCCGTCTGGATCGGGAAGCATCTCTACGAGCAATTCGATACCAAACCAGTTTTCGAACAAGGCGACTCCCTATCGTGCGATTTCGAGTTCATTCGAACTGTAGAGTTGAATGGGGATGGCACAATCTTTTTTTTAACAGTGTACAGCTGCTGGCGTATGCCGATGATATTGATATCATTGGCCTCAACATCCACGCCGTTAGTTCTGCTTTCTGAAGACTTGATAAGGATATGAACCAAATAGGTCTTTTAGCGAATTTATGAAAACACTGGTGCGCTGCTGCTGTAAACTCGGCTATAACCACGTAGGCGGTGTAGACACCAATAAAGAAGAAGAGGCCGAAGCCTTAATTCCGCCTTCAAAATAATTTTGTTTAGAGTAGTATTCATTATGAACCAATGACAATTTTGTGGATGTTTTTTATATTTATATACATTATTTTTTTTATTACTTCGCTATAATGAAATCTATTTTTATCTAATTTTTTCTTTTATTATTATTATTTTTTTCTTTTCTATTTTAGAACTTGTAGAGATGTATATTAATTTGCTGAGTAACAGGTAAGTTTTCATTTCTTCAAATATATCGATACCGGATGTTTCATATCAGTGCGGTTATGTTATCAAAAGTAGTCACGGAACACTACTTCGGTTCTCAAAAGTCATAGTAATTTTGGGAGTTTCTAGATTTTTCGAGTAAACTGTGAGCAGTGGCTCTACGCAATACAAAAGCCACGTCATTAGATAAACAATTATTCGCCAGTTGTCATATATAATGAGAATGTACTATGTATTTTATTCTTCAGTGATTTCTTTAATATTCAACGATTACTATTTTCGGTCCAGAACTTTCTACATACCATATACTATACCAAATTTGGATTATTTTTCGAATACCCTTCTCATTTGCTTGTATACCATTTTCACTGCTTCTGTGTTGTAGAACGAAATTTGTTGAACTCATTCATTAATATTTCTTTTTTATCTGCTCATACAACCCTGCTATGACAATGAGCTATATGTACAGTTCTGTTCCACCTCATCAACATTTTTTTTTTTAATTTATTATTCAATTAGTTAAAAGTTTATTGACGGTTAAGACAAAATCAACGCATAAACCGCAATAAGCTTAGCTAAAAGCACGTTGATGCGTTAGCAAAAGCTCTCAGCTTCAATCAGCATAGGGTCTTTCCGTGACACAACTTGTACGAGGCACCTGTTGATTACTCATTTGCTATGTTCGGCTCGTCTCTAGCGATTAACGGTAGTGAAATTAAATTGTAGCCGGCTAACAGTAATTTGGTTACAAAACTGCGCAGCTTAATTGCATAGTCGAAATATAGCGGCGGTTTTAGTAGTTTGATGGGGAGAAAGTAAATATGTTTAACTAAACACTTCCTGAATTTAACACCACTGACGGCTGGTGGCTGTTCCACCAATGACTGGACGGAATTTTGAGCTTTACTAAGAATTAATTTTAAATTGCTGCTGAAGGAATCTCTAGGAATTTCATTATGAATGCATAAAACTATAGGCTTGTAGGCGTTGCAGAAAATATTCGAAAAACCAAAGCGACCAAATACCGAAGTCTGCGAAATTTCTTGCAGATACACTGTCAAAAAAAAAACAGTTTTCCATACAAGGGCTTGATTATGATCGAACAGTTTGCATGGCAGCTATATGCTGTAGTGTCTCCTTCTTGGATGGGAGAAGATCTGTGCAAAATTTCAGTTCGATATCTCAAAACCTGAGGACCTCCGACGATTAACACCCCATTCAAGGTATAAACAGAATTTCATTTCAATTAAATGGCGATTTCACACATGCTAAAGCATTTACCACTTAGTCGAATGAGATTGACGTGGGTAAATAAAAATGTTGGGTTATTTTGTCTGTAGTGTTCATCTTAGAGTTCTGTCGCCATTTTTAAAAAAGTTTGAATAAATAATGACCATTCAAATCACTTAAATATATTTTTGCCGCCTAAAAGGTAGCCTGAAGATTATCTTCAGAATATGTAAAGAAAATATTTTTTTTTAGCCAGAAATACGGTTAATCACTGAAGATTCAACAGAACTGAAGTTTAGAGCTCAGCTTGAACATTTTTAACATGTTTTTTCCGCTGTAAGCCTTTGATGGTCATCTGTCAACTGTCAACACATACTGAACATAAATGTCACTTAAGTATGTTGACTTTGTCAGCTTTTCCTTTAAGTAATTCCATAATTCTAAACGAACACACTTTAATTTAGTAAAACATTTCACGCTACCCTCGCTTATATTGCAAATGACTTCGACTCATTTTGCACACTTTCATTAATTTGACGCGATTACCCCCCCCTTAAATGTTTAGCGCGTAAGTCAATTTGACGCGTCAGCAAGCCGCAGGCAGTTGCTTAACCACATAAACTCGCCGCAATTTATTATAAATGTCAGAGAAGAATATAAATATTTGGATACAAGTTTAGTGACACAACTATGGATACCTAAACCTGATATGCAAAACAACATCACGTAATTTTTCATAAGTTTACAGGCGAAATATAAATGGTTATATATTAGTTATCATACACTCATATAAACCAATATATAGGTTATATTTGACAGTGGAAACTGAAAATTTTATGATACATACCATATATGTAACTTGATGTAATAAGTCGTAAGCAATCAGCTTAAGCTGATGGCTTAACCGCTAGTACTATATATATAAATTGTAATTGTAATTAATTTACTTTTTTCAATTTTATTAAAAAAAAAAAAACTCAGCTTCGATTATTTTGATGATATGATGGTTTGCATTTTCAGTGACGATATACTCGTGGAGAGGCAAAAATTATAAATTGGTTTTTTCAAACATTTTTAAAATGTATAAAATTTGAGCTTCGAAAAAATTATAGATAATGCATATCATAAATACATACAAAGTTCATTTGTTTGCTGTGCACTCTATACTTTAGACTAATGGAAGGTAACTTGAAGGCCGATCTATCTTTCAAAAATATTTTTGAGCATTTTAGAAAACTTAATTAAGCGATTAACGGAGCAGATTAATGGAGCAGTGGATAGATCAAATAAAATTTTAGGAAAGTGTCACAATTTCGGTTGGAACTTATAATGTTGGAAGTAGTAAAAGAGCTGAAGAAGGAAGAGTCTCTAAGAACCGAAAATCAGAGCAGTGATTGGTGTCTTGGTTTAACGAAACAAGAAGGCTGAAGGGACAACTCAGACAGGTTGGCTTATGCAAGTGAGGAAGTGTGATCTTTAATATTTGCCTCACAAGTGAGGGCAGATATATGAAAATACGATTTTTTTACTTAAGCTCAAAAACGAAAACTCAATAATAACAGTCCTTATGTTCGTGTGGGAAGTCCAAAAATATTGAAACATTTCAAATTTCGCGCGAAAACCCATAGGCTGGTATGACTGTCGCTGATATCTCTGCCAAATATCACACCAAAATAATCATTAGTGTTTAGCATTCGCTTGTCTTTTGGAAAAATACAAAGTGCATTCGGCGATTTTTGGGATGAGTGAAATTATTTAACAAAGCAGTTCCATTAAATTTTATGTGCGGAATACAATTTATGGTACCGAAATTTTGAAAATGTTGAAAAAATTCTTCTGTGATAATTGTTAGTTGCGTGTTTTTGATAGGTACAAACTATTCAAAGAGAGTCAAGAACGCGTCGACGACGAACCACCTCCATGCCGGTCATCAATATCAACTGATGATCAACATGCCAATAAGTAAAGGAATTGGTGGTTGAAAATCGTCGAGATCTTACTGACATTGTTGGAATATCTGAAGAATCAGTGAATATCATTTTTAAAGATCGTTTGGACCTAAGGAAAGTGAAAATATGAAATATGAAACGACGCAGAAACAGACGATCAATTGGGAGAGAATCGTAGCAAAGGTCAGCCAAAGCTGAAAACCCACCTCAAAGCAGTTCAAAAATCAAGGTTATGCTGACAGTTTTCGTCGATTATAGAGATGTGGTGCACTCCGAATTCCTTCCAACTGGCCAAACTGTCAACGAAGAATACTCTTTGAATCTTATGCGTCGTTTGCGCGAAGCTAAAGAGGTAAAAAGAGTCCGGAATTATGGACCGGTTCTTGCACCAAATTTTCAATCAATATCGTGCCGCAACCACCGTATTCGCCTGATTCAGCTCCGTGTGACTTCTGGCTATTCAGCAAACTCAAATGTCCGCTCCAGGAAATCGTTTTTGAATCAAGTGAAGACTTTAAACGTGAATCACTACGTGCATTGAAGGCTTTTCCGGAAATTGACTTCAACAACTGTTTGAAAGAATTCGGATTATTGTGACGAACACAAAATACTATTAAGCGATTGTATTAGTGCTATAATAAAACTAAGTTCCGAAACTGTAATTTGCTAGAAGGGCTCGCAGTGGAAAGAGATTTCTGTGGGTCAAAAATTAAAAAAATAGTAGGCGTGGTACCTTTTCCTATTATGCTTAATATACACACATAATAAATCTCTACTGCTTTATCAACCAGAACTTCAGCAAGAAGGAAGTTTTGTGTGGCTGCTTGGCCACTGTGAAAATAGGTGAAATTGGTCGTAACCACGCCCATTTCTCATATAACGGTTATGTTAATGTTATGTTAAAAATAGATAAATGCGCGATTACGCACTAAGTAAATCCGCCAGCAGCATTATGTTTCGGATCCAAACCGTCTCATAAGGGAACCGATGTCATAATTGAAAAAAGGAGTCTCATATGTAATTAACTTGCCATTCATATATTGCATTGGTGAAATGATAAAAATCGGACTATAACCACGCTTACTTCCCACATACCATCCACATCAAAGTATATAAATGAAGCACCAATTTATATGTCCAGACACAACTTTGAAAAAATAATGCCTTTAAAGTATATCGTATCAGTTCTAACAATGTTGATTACAATTGTTCAAGTTCATACTTACTGAGTATGGGAACCCCACTGCGTATGGCTACATTTTTCCCGAAAATATCGACCAATTTTCGAGTTCTAGTATTGAAATTTAGTGTGAATGCTGTTAATCCAACCTGGTCATAGTATGCCCCTGTGTCCAAGATGAGTAACATAAAATCTAGTCAATACTACACCTGGTACTTCCGGTAATTTTAAGGCGTTATAAAACCCGAAAAAATGTGTCAATATATTCCCTCTCCCCATATAGTTTATATACACATTTTAAGCTTCCGGATTCCAGCGACTTCACAACATCGCTTAATCTGTTGGGGTTTTGAACTCATCCTGAACAGGGTATATAAAGTTTGTCACGAAGTTTGTAACATCCAGAAGGAAGGGTCGCAGACCCTATAAAGTATATATATATATAAATGATCAGTATGTCGAGCTGAGTCGATTTAGCCATGTCCGTTTGTCTGTCTGTCTGTATATATACGAACTAATCCCTCAGTTTTTAAGATATTGTTTTGAAATTTTCCAAATGTCATTTTCTCTTCAAGAAGCTGCTCATTTGTCGGAACTGCTGATATCGGACCACTATAACCTATAGCTGCCATACAAACTGAATGATCGGAATCAAGTTAATATATGGAAAACTTTCACATTTCACAATGTATTTTCACAAAAGTTGGCACAGATTATTTTCTAAAGCAACAATGTAATCTCCGAAGAAATTGTTCAGATCGGTTAACTATAGCATATAGCTGCCATACAAACTGAACGATCGGAATCAAATGGTTGCATGAGAAACTTCCTCATTTTACGATATATCTGCACGAAATTTTGTATGAATTATTGTTTATAGAAATAATGTCATGTCAGAAGAAATTGTTCAGATCGGATTATTAAAGCATATAACTGCCATACAAACCTAACGATCGGAAACTAGGGCTTGTATGGAAAACTTTTGCCTTTGACATGGTATCTTCATGAAATTCGGATTACTGCTTAAGGTAATTATATAATCTCCAAAAAAGTTGTTCAGAACAGATTACTATAGCATATAGCTTCCATAAAAACTAAACAGACTAAACAATCGGGTCAATATTACTGTTGACCACCAATAAAATCATGGGTCAAAACATATGTCGGTCACTTTGTACGCTGTTTTGGCAAAAGCAAGCGAACATATTATATAAAATTTTGTATAATTCAACAGCTTGACAAATTGATATTTGTTTGTATAGACAACTTTTGTTTAATTGTGAAAGGTATTGAAGTTAACGGTTTTTTATGAAATGAAAACTGAATGTTTCACTTATCCTCGTAAGAGTCATGCCGCTCTCAAACTTCCGTTTCGGTCAAAAAAATTTGCAATAGAATTTTTTCTCTTTCCTAATGAATTGTCACCACTGCAAGCCAAAGTTGTACCAAATCCGTAATATAATGAGACCTGTTGACCTGAAACCTTAAAGTGAACATTATACATAGCTACATAGTTATACTACCTTACCGCCACAGCTATTCACTCAACAATGTTCGAAAAACAAACAAAAAAAAAGAGAAAGGGAAAAAAATTCTGCTAATAACCATTTGACTTTTCCAATTGATTACACAGCACTGTTGGAAAGTCACTCGCAATCGCCAAAAGCCGAACTGCCAAACGATTGCATTGGTAATTCATTATAATAATTTCTTTTGTTATTTTCTCTTAGTTGTTTTCTGCTTTTTGTTTTGTGTAATTTGATTTTCCTCTTACTTTGCCGAGCACATTCATAATAATTACAATGGCTTTGCCTAGAACAACTCGCTGCTTGAAATTGATTTTTATTGCTAACGGTTAATTGAATAAGAATTGACTTGTAATTGAAGTACATCCCTTGTGCCACCGCCGCGCCCTTGCCCTCACAACCTGCTCCGCCGCCACCGCCTATGGTATGCCGTTTGTGCGCCGCGCCTGCGTGCACATTTCCAATCGGCGAATATTATGCAACTAATGGAGTCGTAAAAGTGTAGCAATGTTAGGTGCTGATGGGCTGTCAACTGCAGCGGCGGCGTCGGCCAACGCAACAACAATAGCAACGAAATGTTCGCAAGTGAATTTAATTAGCCAATTTGCGCTCAATTGGCAAAATGCAAAAACGACAGCAATAGTCATAACAATCCAAATATACTCGTATACCTACATACGCAAATATGCATGTATGTGTTCTAAAGAAAGTATATTGTTGTTGTAGGTGAGGCAAAGAGGTGGCTAAGTAATTTGTTGCGACTTACTCAAGTGCTGTTATGACTAATTGGTCGGATAAATAAACGCTGCTCAAATTGAAACATTGATTTTTGTTAGAAATGCTTTGGCGGTACTGTGCATTTACCGTTAACCAGGTGCTATATTGTCACATTGACTTAGTTGTTAAGAACAGACAGTTTCTGCTTAACGTTGAAGACAAATTTTACTGTTAAGTCCAAAGAGTGCGACAGTCGAGCCGACTTCTGACGTCATTACCGAACTTAGCTCTGCTGTGGAAATGATTATTTAGTACGAAAATACATTCCATTCAAATTAAATGATTCTCCGGTCCAGTTCAATTTTCGGATATAAGAAACTCTACAACAAATCCCTATGCAAATTTTTACCACTCTGAAGATTAATCAATCTTCAATATGAGGTTACAGCTGCTGGCTTACGCCGATAATAGTGATATCATTGGCCTCCACATCCGCGCCGTTAGTTCTGCTTCCTACACACTAGATAAGAAAGCGAAGCAAATGGGTCTGGCAGTCAATGAGGACAAGACGCAATATCTCCTGTCATTAAGCAAACAGTCGTCGCACTCGCCACTTAGCTCCCACGTCACTGTTGACAATCAGAACTTCGAAGTCGTAGCTAATTTCGTCCATCTTGGAATCAGTATTAACAGCAACAACAATGTCAGCCTCGAAATCCAACACAGGTCCTGCTTCGGACTTTGTTGGCAATTGAAAAATAAAGTCCACTTAGACGAACGAAAACCAAATTCTACAAGTCACTCATTATCCCTGTTCTGCTATATACGTTGTTAACTAACTCAGCAGCTTTCCTGACCACAAAGGCCTCTCTGTCTTCAAAATACTGCAGTATTCCGGCAGCTTGAAAGGTTGCCTGAGATCTGGCACCGTGCAATAGATCACCGCGCTCATTCCATCAAGCATTTTTGGTCCATCCGTTGTACATGTTGAGAGTTGTGCTCCTCTTTTAGAGTGACTTGAACTTTCACTCGCAGATAAAGCTTGAAGTTATATGGTCTATTTTATTCACCGACCCTCTGCCTTTCGAGCTATGTCTTGTGGTTCATGTGGAGCCGAGCTTTCCACTGCAATGTCAATTAATGACAAGTTAAGTAACCATTAATATAAGACTCCTATGGATCTATTTAATATTTGGGTGTGGAACCATACACTTCAAAAATGAACTCCATATCTCACAAATAATGAATGATCAAAGTCTTGAAAGAGTTTCAAATTTCATTTCTTTATTTTTTGCCCTCAGAAGGCAGTTTTTCAATATATATATATATTTTTTTTTGCTTACAATAAGCGCCCAGCTCAAGTTCAATTCATATCAATTTTCTTCAACAAACGATTTTCCGTACTCAATTATTAGCCACGCAATTAGCGCTACGTGCATATCGACTTACTAAATACTTCCCTTAATTAAAATTTAATTTACAAACAGACATAACTTCCGAAAAGGGATTAAGTAAAACAACACAGGGAAACTGTATTTACGCTTACATAAACAGAAATAACAACAATGCGCATTGTCGACGATGTCTTTTCTCGAGAAACTGGCGCTACACGCCACTCCACTCCACTCACTCCCTGCACATGCCGTTGTGCCATTGTTGCGTTGACTTGCGATGAGTTACAACTTGAAACTTGATTTCCAAGCACAAGTATAACAAGTATAAGTACAGCGCGCAACACTTGTTAGGTCAGCCGGAATTCCCGGCTAACGGGAAATGGTTTGTTCGCATGCGATGCTCGGCTTGGTCTTGGTCTATCCAGTTTTGTGACCATGATACTTTTTAATTAACTGCATCAACTGCAGGTGGCGACTTAGATAAAGTTTAGAATTTCAAGCATCGCCCGCACCGTGCCCGTCATGTCGTCATCCCAAATTCGAAATAGACGCACAGTCCTCCGCTTTGTACGCGGAAGTGTACGAGGGGCTTAAGCGGAAACTTTTCGCCGTGCAACTCGTACTCGTACTTGGATTATGGTAATGCTACGATTGTTGCCAACATTGTTGTTGTTTATGCGCTTGTTTCTGACTTGTTGGCTTGGTTTGTGTGTGTATGTGTGTGTGTGTGTGTGTATGCTCTTTGAAAATCTCAACTCGGCAAGTGTTCGTGTATTTTTGTTATTGCGCGAAACTTTGTGCTGCGGCAACGTGAAATTCCGGCAACGAACGAACGGTACTCGTACTAAGTTGGTGTAATTGTGAAAAATAAAAATTATGTGAACGAAATGTAGCCCAAACGGTACTTTAAGTGTGCCTCGGCGAAAAGTTGCGCTAAGGTATTTTCAGTTTTGATCACTTTGTTTGCAGTTGTTGTTGTATATTTTATTCGTAACGCTGGCTTTGGACTTATCGTTGGGGTTCAAAAGTTTCCAATTCAACTGCATGCCGTCAAGCGGCTTAAGAGCTCCTTGTTTGGTATTCTATTTTAATTTTAAGGTTCGACGGATCAGGAAAACCAAATTTAATACAAATATACATAAATAAGCTCGACAAAGATGAAAGAGGACAAATTTATAATCTAAAATTATCGTTTTCGCTGGCTGGCCTCAACTACAGATTTAAAGTGTGGCCAGGTCTTTCTTTTGTTTTTTCCAACGGAATGGAGGCCTTCTTTTTCCTATGCTTCCCTCAACTGGTAATAAATCGAATATTCAAAAATCTGGATTGTTTTCATCCATTCGGATGTCATGATTCGCTAAACTATGTCTATGTCGTCATATAACACGTACAGTCATCGTTCCATCGACTGCGGTATTCGCCATTGCTAATGAGCAAACGACCATAAATATTGCGCAGAACCTTTCTCCCGAAAACTCGTAACGCCGACTCAGCAAATGTTGTCATCGTCCATGTCTCTGTACCATATAGGAGAACGGGGATGATGACTGACTTGTAGTGCATGGTCTCTGTCGAGAAAGGATTTTACTTTCCAGTTGCCTAGTAGGACCTGTTGGCGAGAGTTATTTTGTCTTGTTGCTTTTAATACTGGCTCCAAGATGGACGAAATTATCTACGAGTTCGAAGCTCTGACTGTCAACAGTGACGTGGGAGTCAGTGACGAGTGCGACGACTGTTTGTTTGATGACAAGAGATATTACGTCTTGCCCTCATTTACTACAAGATTCATTTGCTTCATTGCCTTATCCATTCTGGAGAAAGCTGAACTAACGGCGCGGTTGAGGAGGCCAATGTTATCAACATCATCGGCGTATGCCAACAGTTCTACACTCTTAGAGAAGATAGTATCTTTTCTATTTAGTTCTGCAGCTCGGATTATTTTCTCCAAGAGTTGATTCAAGAAGCCACACGATAGAGAGTCGCCTTTTCTGAAACCTCGTTTGGTATCGAACGATTCGGAGAAGTCCTTTCTGAGCCTGACGGAGCCTTGGGTATTGCCCAACGTCAATTTACACACGCTTGCGTGGTGTTAAAAGCAGCTTTGAAATCGTAAAAGAGCTGGTGTATGTCAATTCTCTTTTCACGGGTGCTTTCCAAGTTTGTTGACGAGGAGCTTTAATCACACAATACGCTCGATAGAACCTTATATGCGATGTTGTGGAGGCTTATCCCACGGAAGATGGCGCAGACTGTGGGGTTTTCCTTTTTGTAGATTGAGTTAAGCATACTTAAATTGCAATCGTCGGGCATGTTTCCGTCCGATCGCCGCATTTTTTTGTAGAATTTTCGATCATTACCCCTGTCGGCTAGCTTGTCAAGCTCTTCGTACTGACGTACGAATGTACAGTAATCCTACTTTGAAGGTAAAACCGCAGAATTGTGCAACTATATAAGTAGAGGCTTAAGAACGGCATACTATATTTCAATATTATTCTGTACTTCTATTTTTTCTTGTCCTTCAATCTCATTTAGCTGCTTTCAATTAGAAGTCTTAGTATCTTCGTTGTATAGAATACTTGGTAGTAACTTCATAACAGTCTTTCACGTGCAATTCTGATTTCGTCTTTTTCGTTCCGGTAATTAGTGATCACACTCAGGAAATTGTCGAGTCGGACCTTCATATAAGTCTTGTATCGATTGTCCAGGATCTAAACATTGCTCGTTTAGACTCATTTCAATAAAGCTAGATACCAAACTAAACTCGATGTGATTCTGAGGTGGATATTTACTGATGAAGAAAATTGGATCACTTACGACAACGACAAGCAAATTAGCTTAATTGAGAGGTTCTTATGCTTTCAACTATATTCCTATAAGGCCTTTTAATTTGCCGGACCACTGCAGCATATTTCAAGCTGAGGTCTTTGCTATTGCGAAAGCCGCAGAGCTGGCCGGGCTATATGGCTGATAGCCAAGCAGCAATCAAGGCAGTCACTTCGTATCGCATATCGGCCAGAACTGTCTTGGGAAGCAAGGAAGCAGTGGAAAGTCTTGCCAAAAGTAAGTTATTTCTACTGGGTGTCAGCTCACAAAGGCATCGAGGCCAATGAAATATTGGACGAGATAAGAATGGGTACGGAATGAATGCATTGTCTATACGACGAACTGAACAAAAGCATGGTAAAGAAAATGAAAACCCGAAGGAACGAGCTGCCTGGGTAAATAACTGTAGAACTCATGTGCAAAACGGTAGTTCGGAAGTACACAGAATTCATATTGTCACTCGATAGAAGGAATTTTAGGAACATGATCGGAATACTAACTGGTCACTGTCTGGTGGCGGCAGACCAAGGCAGTAAAAGGCAAAAGGGATGGAGCACATCTTGTGCATTTTTTCCGCGTTGGCACGACAACGCTGTAAGCATCTGCGGTCTCCACGGTATGAGGTATAGATAGTGAGGCCGCAGTCAAGCGCAGGCATCCTACTCCTCATGATTGCAAAATATGTCTATCTTGGACCTAGAAACTGAACTTCATCTGGTATCACAAAGAACCAAAACTGGTCTATTCGTTGCTATTGACCTATCAGATTAACCTAATCGAACCTAGATGCCAGATCTGGCACTAAGTGTTTTTATCTATCGCGATAGCTTTTGCTGGTGAATCGTGTGATAATCGAATGTTACAGTGTTGCGCGAATATGGACGATGTTTTCTATGGGAGTGGCTTCATGTAATGGACTTTTTTCCTAGACCTTCTCTAAGAAAGATTTTTGATCTTGAGTTTTAAGAATTCCTACAAAACATGATTTCACCTTCATGGACTCTCATAGCTAAAGAAGAGCAATGAACAACAACAACAACAAGAACTTGAAATCATCGCTCCAAATGACTTGATCGCGTTTGTGCTTTGTCACACATACAAACCACTACAAATAAACAAAAGCAACGGTAAGGTCTCTTATCTCTTTGTGTGAATATGAGAACGTTTTGTCATTCAACATTCGCACCGTCAATTGTACACCATCATTGTTTGCATTGAAAGGTGCCGTTTTTCACAAGCTCATTGTTTTGATGCGTTTACAACAACAATTTGGAACAACAGAAAATTAAAAAAAAAGGGGAAAAAGGAAAAATGAAAAATGAAAATTTAAAGAAAATTTATTTTCCTTTTTTCAAAAATAATCACACGCCACTCGTGTTTGTGAAATAAACGGCAATGGAGCGCGACAAAATGTGTGGCATCAATGCACAACAACAGCAACAAAACAACCAACAAATGTATTGTAAGCTGACAAACAAAGAAAACACCCGCCTAAATCGACAGCGGACAACGCCATGGCTAATGTGTATGCCAACAATGGCCACTCGTTAGCAAACAACAACAACAGAAACAGCACCAACAATGTCGATGAAAAATCAACGCTATCCTTAGCATGGCATTTATTGTTATTGTACTTCCGTTTCCGCCTCCATAGGAAACAGATGAATGGTAAGCAGCGCAGTTGGCGCCGCTGCCATTTCCACCAATGCGATCTACTCCCCACCCCGCCTACGATACAAAGCTACTGCAAGCAAATACAAAATGAGCTGCACAAACACAAACACATGCACAATAAGCACTGTTTACACATTTGTGTGCGATTGCGGCTGTCTCTCTTTGTATATATATATATATGTGTGTGTGTGTGTTTCATTTGTTGTTTGCTCACAAATATTGGCCAGTGTTGTATTGTCACGTGGACCCGTGAAACGCGTAAACCAATGTTGGTGCACTTGTGCTAACCAAAACAACAAATACAAATAGTGAGATGGTCGGTGAGCTGGAATAAGAGACGAAACCAAGCTGCTAAATAGAGGTGTATGAATGAGCTGGACGTGAAGTTGGTGGCTGTGAAGTCGGGAAAGGTTTAAGAGTAGATTCAACATTTTTAGTGCTTCGACTTTAAAATATATTGAGTTAATATATTTATTTACCAAAGACTCGATCTTAAAGTTTGGGTAATGAAATGTTTTTAAAACAATTTGAAGAAGATTTTTGATCTACCATCTGGTCAGATTTGAACAGGATTAACAAAAAGCAATCTTTAAGAGAGATCAATACCATCCAGTTTTTCAAAGCACAAGTAACAGGTCAATTGAAAAGTCCCCGCCACACCGTGGTAAAACACATATTTTGAAAAATTTGTTTTTTTTTTCAAGCGTGGTACACTGATTATAGTGAGTCTCCAACTTTTCGATGCACTTTTTGTTGTATAATTTAACCTTTGTTTCAAGATAGGCCTCAGTTTCGGCGTTCACCTTTTCACTTGAAGGAAATTTCTTCGCAGCGAGCAAATAATCGCTGGTGGCCAGATTTGGAGTACGAAATTATTTTTAATCCATTTTTTTCATTATAACAAAAGTTGAATTACTCAAAGTGATATAAAATACGCTGATTATGTTGAAAACATTCTTTAGAGAACGTGAATTTTCGTAATAAAGTTGAATGATTTATAAACGTTGTTTAGTCGTAAGTCTTTCCATAATAAAATGCCAAGCAATACTGAACAAAAATAGCATAACAGCTTGACTTGACTCACGCATGATCTGTCAAAAAGTGGCTGTTGAAAAAAGTATATAATCCTATACTCAGATTACCCTTATCGATCGACATACCTCTGATATACTTTTACTCTGAGCATGCAATGCACTTCTCAGTTCACCAGAAGTATCTTTTCAGAAGCAAATTGCCATTTAATGCCATGTCTTTAAACAAGAACCAATAATTGAATAATTTTGGTATAACAACTCATTTCAGAATGCTGAAATATATTTTAAAAACGTTTAAGAAGAGCAGAGACCATTTCTAAGCTGCGTTGCATTGATGCACTTATGTCCAAATAATAGGAAATTAAAATTTTAGGCTTTATTATTATATCAACCATAAGCTCTTTTCGAAACAGATATGAAAAATGCGCAACTATTTGGTTGTTAAATCGTCAGAAAATTAACTAATCTGAATGGATCTGTTATTGACGTAATACTAAATGAAATCAAAATATTTTTAATTAATAAATCACTGCTTCCTACCAAAAGCAATTTCGAAAATGTTGTTGCATGCAATTTAGTTGCAACATAAATAAATTGCGTACTACCATCAAAACGCAGAGGATAGGCAAATAAGTACTTCAGGCAAGATAATAAAAAGAAAGTAAGAAAGTGCTAAGTTCGGGTGTAACCGCTAATTTTAAACTTCCGCGATTTTTGTGATTCTAAGCATTGACCGGATTCTACTCATTTTGTGCGAATTATTGTAAGGAAATGATACTCTCAATACTATATCTGTATTTCAGTAATATATCTCACCTATATTTTGGGTAAAAAGTCAGTTGTCGATACCGAGATCCGCCTATTCGCTATATGGTGGCTTGATATTACATATGAGTTACGGCCATTCTTAATTTTGGCGAGACCAACAACAGTTTTAAAGACGATTGTTGTTTTTGTTTATTTTTGGCAAGGACAATAACCTTTTCAGAATACTTTTGGTGTGGTCAATGAGCCTTTCGCTTGCTTTTAGCGAAGACAAGAACACTGAGGTCAACAATATTTGTTAAAGTCACTGGCCCTTTTTTATATTCTTAGCAATGATAACCAAAGCAACCCATACAAATGACCTTTGGTAAGATCAATGACCTGTTCGCTTGCCTTTAGCGAAGTTTACAACATTTGTGGAGACTATGACACTCAATAATTGTGGAGTGTGTGCAATCATTTGCAATACCAAAATCTTACAGACGCAAGGGGATACAAATTAGTATCAAAATATCTTAACTTTTACTCAAGCTATCGCGTTTGGGATTGGTCGACGAACGGACGAATAGTTGGACGGATGAATAGAACTCGTCCAGCAAGCAATGAAGAAAATATAGCAGCCGTATCTGAGGGCATACAGACCGCAAAGAATCGATTCGGCGCCGAACATACAGACCGCAAAGAATCGACTGACTTATGGAATACAGCTTGTGTAAGATCTGAAGCCGTTCGAAATTCGCATCGCTTCGCTCTATGGGGTTTTGAAAAGTTCCAAGAAGATTCGACGTTTTTGATCTAAATTTTTCCAGCGATTTCTGCCAAAACAAGCAAAATTGCTCTCTGAAGATATTCAAGAAATCCATGAAAAACAACGGTTTAGTGTGGTTGGTGGGCCGGTGCAATCATCGGTAGATATTTCTTCAATAATGAAGTGGGTGAGAACGTAATCGTCATTGGCGACCATTATCATTTCATCTATCAATGGATTTATTGAGAGAACACTTCGCCGATTCGATTCACATTTTGGGCCGGTCGATTGACCACCAAGATCCTGTGATATCATAATTGCAGACAGGGTTTTGTGGGCAATGTAAAGTCTAAAGTCTATGCGGACAATCCCGCTTTGAAACAGGCCTTGGAGCAAAACATCACGCAAGTTATTCGCCAGTCGACATGCTCGTAATCTTAAAAAAATAGATGCCAAATAACGTACTTTCAAAAAGTAGAGAATCTGGAAATGGATCATATGTAAAAGTGATTACAGAGGGGGAGAGAGAGAGAAAAGGTTTAAGAAAAAAAAGTAAGCCTGAATTTAAAATCAATTTGAAGTTACCGCATTTTTTCATTCAAAAAAATAGAGAACCCCGAAATGGAGCACCCTTTATGTAGGTATATACATTTTTAAATCGCTCGAAAAACATTATACTCTAGACAATATTGTGCTAGAGCATAAAAGACCACAACAACAATAATAAATTGGTAATATAACCGCACATTATTATTATCTAAATAAACTCACGAGTGCCACAAAATGTGGCAGTTTGATATGTACGTTAACAAAAAAAAAAAAAATCGAAAACTGAAAGAAAATACAACAACAATGTCAACCCTGCCAATCCATTTGTGGTTGCAAGTTGCAACACAGGTGTGCTGTTGCATCCACACGCCAATGACAAACGCAAACGCGTGTGAGTGTGTGTGTGTTGATCTCTTGCTGGTTGGCAAATTTATAAAGTTGTTGAAATATTTGCGCGACAAAGGCAACAACAGCAACAACAATGCGTGTAGGTGAGGCGCAAAACCACTACATGCTCGCACTCGTAAATACTAACATTATAACGGTGCAATATAAAATGAAAATGGAAATATGAAAAATGCATTGACAAAACACACACACACACACACATTTATATGTGTGGGTATATGCATATGCAGCAACTTATGTTGCAACTAGCAACCACATGCGCAGTTGTGGCATGCAACAGCATATGACAATGTAAATTGTAAAACAAATGCGCACCCACACACGCGCACATTTGTAGAAAAAATTATTTGCTTAAAGCATATGCACCGCTAGATGCTTTTTTTTAGAGTACATGACGCACACAGTGGCGGAGTTGGCAACTCTTCGGCAGGGTGTACTAACGAATTTGATGTGAAACTTGAGATTTTTCAGTTTGTGTCAGCATAAGCTCGAGTTTATTTTCTATTTTGGTGTTTAACATCAAACACTACTTACAAACACCGGTTTTGTCATAGATGAAATTTTGCTTTAGTTCGTCGAAAATACTACTTTTTGGTGTTCATGGATCTATAATTTTTGCGAAAACGACCTTGTTTCACAACATAGTTGATGACCTGATATTCACGAAACGCATGACGTCGAAACTGTCGAACTTCTATTAAATGCCGCTCAGAAGTGAGCCAAACAAAGAAAAAACCATGTCAAAGTCGGTCAGAAATCAAGGCGTTCTTCAGCATTTCTCAGCAACTGACTATTGTCAGCAACTTCTTTCGTGTCGTCGATCTCTTCCGTGCCTTCTTCATCAACCGCTTTGTCGTTTTAAAATCCTGACCTTATGGATACCAAAACTGATCTTGTTGCTAGCTTTCGATTGAGCTCCTATCGATTCTTGCAAATTGCCACCAGTATGGGTCTGTTCGACTTATTAGCTTTCTCCTGCGTATTAAGGAGTCGTCCTGGTACAGACTTGTTGTGCAGCTTAATACATCTAAGGAATTTTTCACCTGATTCTTAATGAGGGGGCAACCAAATGCAAGCACGCGGTATTTCTGGGATTTCCTAGGCAAATATGAGCCGAATTGTCGAGAACGTGGCATAGCACTAGACTCGACAGTCTGGCGTCAATCCCCACCCATCTCTTTTGAATGTTGTTTGGTGAGTTTTGGTCTATTATATACACGTGCAGGCAGTCCCTGGCCACATTACAAAATTATCTAGCAGTTTGTTTCGGCTCCCTGTGCTTAAGAATGCCTACA
Source organism: Bactrocera latifrons (assembly GCF_001853355.1). Lineage (NCBI taxonomy): Eukaryota > Metazoa > Arthropoda > Insecta > Diptera > Tephritidae > Bactrocera > Bactrocera latifrons. Next base: position 733,089 of record NW_017535075.1, read on the forward strand.
ACGTTTCCAACGTTTCATTGTGGGAGCGATTTCTTTCATGCGTGTTTCTTTAGGCGGTCTCCATGGGAGGTCCTGATTGATACCGTTGCAAAATTTCCGTACTCCGTTATAATCTGTATCTGTCGTTTTATCTCTTATTCGTCAACTGAGTTGTTAGACACCTGATCATTCGCTTTCTTTCCGAGACTGCCCTCCGGTAACAGCTTTTCCTCAATTGGTTTTGGAATTGCTGCCCTTTTTTGGTGTTGTACCATCTGTTTGGTTAGCAGTTAATCTGGTTGATGCTCTTGGCTGCTTTGGATGTTTGCGGTTTCATATTTTGCTTTAGAGTACTTTGGTTGCTATTCTCTGTTCTTTTTACTGCCACTATAGAAGAACTTTGGCTGTTACACCCTCGGTTGACTGAAAGCGAGTAGGTTGCCTTCATCGGAATAATATAAAGAATGCCATTGGCTCCGTAGTCGTCGTCTAAGTGTCATTTGTTCTTGTTGGTGTTCATGTTTAGTCGCGGTATGCGGAGAGTAGACATTATGGTAGTTACTTTCGTCTTTGCCCGGGCATCGAAGGGGATCATTGGCTCAATTACCGCCCTCTGACAATTCAGCCGCCAGCACGGGTAACTTGATACCTTGGCTTAGGCAGGGCCAAAAGGTTAGTTTTTAAAGGGTGATCCAAGTAGAAGTACTTTTTTCAATAGGTTTTTTTTTTGCTTTACGTGTGTGACCTGTCAACCTGAACGTGGTACAGTCCGGCACGCAGTAGGTGAGAGTGTACACTTAGACCGCGGAGGGACATTTGAAAAGATTCAAGAGCTGAAACTGAAGCTCATGATTTCGGCGACATTTGGTTTCAACAAGACGGCGCCACTTCCCACACTTCGCATTCATTAATAGATTTATTGAGAGAAGACTTCGGTGGCCGAATAGTTTCATGGTTTGGGCCGGTCGATTGGCTATCAAGATCATGCGATATTATACCGTTAGACTTTTTCCTGTGAGAATATGTAAAGTGTAAAGCCTGTGCGGACAATCTCGCTTCGATTCAGGCCTTAGAGCTTAACATCACGCGTGTCGTCCGCCAGTTACCAGTTGAAGTGCCCGTACGACTTCTCAAAAATTGGACTCAATAGATGGGCCAACTGAGAGGTAGCCGCGGCCAACATTTGAATCAGATAATCTTCAAAAAATAAATGCCATAGAATGTTCTTTCGAATACGAATAAACATTCCCCATCAAATTTGAAAGTTTCTATCTTTATTCTTTAACAAAGTAGGGAACCACCAAATGGATCACTCATTATAAATAGGATTGCTACTGCTTCAACAAAAATTATTATTTATCATTTTAAATTTCTTTTCTGGAAAGTTAATTTTTTTTTTTTAATTTAGTTTAAGCTTAATACAGGATTCTATAACAATCCGCCTTCCCCTACCGATTCACCTTCGAACGTCACATCTATCACATTAAAAACTGCACGCGCCAAACACCGCAAAGCACAAATGTTGACAATATTTTTATTATTTTAAGCTTTTTACTGTTATTGCAACTTTATAACACACACACACAAATATATTGTTGCTCCACACATGCCTTTTACCGCCGCATATGTATGTGTTTGGCTCATTTTTATTTCAAATTTATTACCAACGCTTTTGTAACATCGAATATTGTTTTTGTTTTCGTACTTATTTGTTTTTTGCTTTTACACACATTCGCTAATTTACGCACTGCTGCGCAACCGCAATTTAGTAAATTAACAATTTCCTGAAAGTGTTGGGCTCCCGCGTGTGTGTGTGTGTGTGTGGGTGTTTGATGACGTGCTTGTTGCAGCTCCATAATGGGCTTGATATGGAATTTTAATTTATTACGTGCAACCGTGTGTGGCGATAGGCGTCTAATTGGGCTTTTATGCAAATTAATCCCAATCACTATATTCCCACTGCATTTTTTTCCAAGTTTCATAAACAAAAATGTGCTCAAATATTCAAAATATAACTGTGAAGGTTATGTGGTAAWGGATTTGTGTTCCTCAGAGATTCCCCCACAATATTTTCAATGCGAATGTTGTTGATATTTGTAATTGATGGAGGATTCTTGGTACTTTTGGTTATTAAAATGCAATTCAGACTTCGGGTTTGATGGCGTAATCACAGTAGAGGTGCTTCTCTCTTTGAAGTATGACAAGTAATAACAAAAATTGTTAATAGAAAGATCATAGTTTTTTGACTTATCTTATTTTCTTCAAGATTCAGGTGTTTAAAGTTCTGAAAATGAGTGGGTTTTTAGGAAATAAATCGGATTCCGATATTTCAGTAAGTTATTAAATTATCATTTGTCGGAGCATAGTTAGGTAGGAGTGCAGGGGTCAACTAGTGCTTGATACGCGATTTTAGTATATTTATACCATATAAAGTAGTATACTGAGATATTTTAATATTGATATCTCGTTTCATCGTTGCGTTCAAACCATTTGGTGCCCTCTATGAAACCAATGATAATGATTTTGGTAGATGGACATTCAACGTTTAGTACCTGATGGATTCCAAAGCGTTTTACTTCGGGTTTGTGGTAGAGCTGAACCCTCACAGAGACTACTTAGAGCCATTTCTTTTTTCCCCTAGAAATGATTGCTATGAGGTATTTCCACTTTTCGCATATTTTCTCTAATTGGTTATGGTAGTATGCAAGCCTGTAGTTATATACTTTTCCGGAACCCATTCAGTTAACTTCTTCTTCCGCTTACCCGGTTATAGCCGAGTTAACAACAGCGCGCCAGTCGTTTGTTCCTTTCGCAATATGGCGCCAGTTGGAGATTCCAAGCGAAGCCAGGTCAGCGACAGGAGATATTTCGTCTTGTCCTCGTTCACTACCATTGGCGGCGTTTTTTACGTGGCGGGTCACAAGCCCAGCTCACAACCTTGAAGAGGTTGTTGGTTCGCCTTCCCAACTTTACCTCTAACGGGATGTGTTTTGGCTGCCCAGAGGATACTTGGTCTAAGACCGGAAGTCGTGAGCTACTTGAGCCATATGTAAAAGAATTATTTCTGGCCACTCCCAAGTGAATGGAAATCAGAGAACTTTCCTCACTTGCGTGAACTTCACACATGACTCCATCCTCCGGTTCTTGTGTCTAGAAACCCAAAATATGGGCAAGTGGCATTGATCCACCTGTGAGATTAAAGCCTTTCTGGATTTGCTGACTACGGTATAATTAATCTTTGGCAACGACAAGTTAAGCAGAGCCGCCTGGCTATCTTGTATATGACTGACTTTACACGGTAAAACTCCACAGACCTTTTCTATGCCTAGTACTTCCACTTGGAACATGCTAGTTGCATTCGTTAGACGGTTAGAGAGAGATATCAAGATTCTCGGAGTTAATTTGATTACTCCTTGTTATAACCATTCACTTTGGTGGAGACAAAGTTTGAGTTAAGTTCATAAGGTTATTTAATTTACAACTGGCTGATTGTTGGCAATATATTTGCCCATTTTGTTCAAGATTACCAACAACGACTTATTACAATTGAAATCTTTTAGCTCTTAAATATACTCACAAAATAGTATTTAATTAAAGTGATTTCTTTCATTAAGTTGAAAGCAAATGCAATTATGATGACAAATCACAATATTTATGATTAAATGGCCGTCACAAGTTCAACCAAACACACGAGCGCGCACAAAAGTATACTAACAAAAAAAATGCGCTCACTCATCCGGTCTTATGGAAGTGTGCTCTCTGTCTCCCATGCAAACACATATTACTTTGGGGTTTGCTAAATAAATGTAAACAAAACAAAATGAAAATGCGAACGCCGCATTTGCTTGCAACTTCATTGCATTGTTGTTGTTTTCCCAAAAACAAAAAAAGAAAAAGCATTTCTCGGCATGAGAAAAGAGAAAAATTAGAAAACACATACATACATATGTATGTACATGCAGTCTACATATTTACATATGTACAAGTGTGTGTATGAAATAGAAAAAACTGCAACATAACACCAAAATAAATAAAAAGTTTTTATCTGCACTCAACAAGAGCATGTCTGCATCTCTTTATGTATATTACACAATGTTTATATCTATACATAGATATGCATATATGTGCGTGTTTGTGTAGACAGGCAGGCATAAAAACACACGCACTGTTTTTAGAAAAGAAAAAGATGACTGGCACACACCGTACACCGACGACGCAAGCAATCTGTTTGCAACTGCAACTTTTGCCATTAATCACCACACACATATGTATATATGTATGTATATGGTATCTACATATATGTATATATACATACATGCATCCAGGCGCGCCGTTGCACAAAAATATTTATATTTTCACATGCCCAAATATCGCTCTGTGGGTGAGTTTGGGTGTGTGTGTGGCAGCGTTTGGAAAACACCGCCAAATGGCTCAATTTGTTTAGATTTGACTTTTTAAATTTTTTGTTTTAATTTTAATTTTTGGTTTTAATTTTAATTTTTTGTTTATTTGCTTGTTTACGAATGCTTTTCTTTTTTGCAAAAGCCTTAGTTATTAATTCAATTTTTAACCCTATGAGCGCCTGAAAGGCGACTACGTTTTTCAATTATTGCAAATTAAGCAAATTTTTTTAATTTTTGAATACTTATTGATCAATATATCTGCGATTCTATCGACTTATGATTGGCTGAAGGACGAGTGCAGTAGAAAAATATGATGTGAGGCTCTGCCGCTTAATTATGCTGGCTCATTTGACATTATTATGAGATTAATCGGACGCTCGGGACTTTAGATTAGCTGGACTCCAGACTAAGGGTTTTAAAAATATTAATCAAATAAAAAGGCTTTTTGAATTATATGTACAAGTATTAATCAATTATATGGCATACATGTATGTATATGCCGTAGAGGAATTTAAGTTTAATCCAAAAAGACCATTTGACCGTGGACCGTTTAAATCTTCATCTTCGAGAAATATAGAGAAATAATATATGGTCACAATTTTCATATAACATGGACTACTTAGTTAAATTGATACAAACCTCTGCAATAATGTGAAAAATCAAGAATTGAGTTTGCCTGAAATATTCTGTTTTCAAGGGTGGTTTTGTTAGTCTATTTTATCCGAACATAAGACTCGGCTAATGGAAGTGAATATTAAAACGATAGCAGAGAATCTCAAAATCTATTATAGATCGACTCAACACATTTTGCTAAATATTTTGGATCCATGACACACTGAAGTCAAAATGAGTAAATCTTTTGCATAAAGGACGTTGAGTAGAGTCGCAAAAGCGCTGAGTGATAACGTTACTGATGACCCCAAATTCATTCAATGCATTATTACAGGAGGCGAGAAGTGGATTTATGAATATATTGTCAAAACGAGCCGAATCCGAAGAAACTAAAAATCGTTGAAGGTACTGATGGCCATCCTAGCCGAGGCTTATAACACGTGTATGAAAAAAGGAGCTTACTATGAGTAGAAGATTTACAATGCTTGAAAATGTATGTTGTTTTGTCAGTGCGGTCCGAATTTGATAAGGTGCCTTATAATGTTTGGAATAAAACTCTTACAAGGTACGTCTTTCATATTCAGATTTAATCAAGCTGTATATTTCGTCAAATGAAATTATATCAACAATGGTACTCTGGTTAAAATCATAGCAGTATAGCAACGTGGAATTATGGGTATTCAGGAAAACGAGATTGCTGAATATTTCTGTAAGAAAGCGGCGTTTGCCATTCAAAAACAAGCTCCGGAGGAAAACAAACAGAAAAGGGGTGTGTGCTGGCTACCAATATTAGGATTTTGTGAGGTGAAGCTCTTTCTGGAGAGATACAGATTGAAAAGGGTTAGATATAAATTAAAATGTTTAAAACAGTTAGAAGCACTACACCTGCCAACAGGAAAATTTACATATAGAACCTTCACGCATAGCTCGGTAATGGCTTAGACATAAGGCAACCTGTCAAGTTAGTTCCCGGAATACTGAAGTATTTTTCAAACTGTGGTCTTTGCTATTGCGAAAGCCGCAGTGCTAGCGTCTAAATCACCTGCAGGCAATTCAGAGTCAACATTTACGTACACATCCAAGCAGGAATCAAGGGAGTTAGCTCCTAGCGTATATCGACCAAAACTGGCTTAGGAAGCAGGGCAGCATTGAAAAGTGTGGCCAGAGGTAAGCAACTTAACTTCTACTGGATGCCAGGTCACAAAAGCATCGAGGGCAACGAAATAGTGAACGAAATTCCCAAGAATAGTGTACAGCTAACCCTCGCCGCAGATTCTGTTAAAATTCGCGTTAAGTACAGGCATCCTAAGCGATGACTACTATCCTTGGACTTTACAAGTGAACTCCATCTGGTATCGCAATACACCAAACTGGTCTATGCGTAGCTTATTGACGTACCAGATTAGGTTAATCTAACTAACCTGAAAGCATACACATTTCTCTATTTAAAATAAAGTGTTCATACTTGGAGACCCTTCATTAGAGATGTCTATAGATTCGTTTTTTTTAGAAACCACGCGAAAAAAAGCATTCTTGTTTTTTTTTTTACCCACCGTAATATATTATATGAACATTGTCCACCACAGATTGCGGTGCCACATACCGAAAACTAGAAATTTGTCAGCGGAAAATGTCCGGTTCTGTGACGTAACAGAAGTTACACCAGAGTATTTGCTCCTTCAATTCGAACGAGGCAAATGCAAGAAGCAGGGACAAAGTCATCAGAGGTATATATCTGTGTAGGGACTACTTATTAGCCCAAACACGTTGTTAGTCGTTCTTAATGCCTTTAGAGTGGGTGATGTGACGTTAGTCGGGCGAAGGCACAAAATGCCAAAACTCGCAGTTCATACGTCAGTTTCCGTCTAACTTGGGTAAAGGTTAATGCTTAGTCCTTTAAAATGTCATGTAAATGGCAAATACTAGTCGACACTTACGCTAAGTTCAATCCTTTTATTCTTTTCTTAGTCTTCTTCTCTAACCCTCCCAAACATTACACTTTATTGAATTTCATCTCCTTCTAGCGGTACTTAGGCATTGTTTTGTGAATATACACAAGCGACCAACAATCCAATAAACCGTTATCTTAATAATACGTACATTAAAATCATGCTCGGATAGCCTCAGCCTATTAAGTGTATTAATTTTTAACATTCATTGCCTAACTGATTTTACTTACAGATCTGCGAATCCGAACGGAATTCCCATGAGCCGCCCCGATCGCTTTACAAAAACCTAACTCTATTATTGTCTATTTACCTGCGTCATATTGTTGATAAGAGACGAAATTAAGTTTTATTATTTTTCCACCTCTTTCGTCGCTTTTAGCATTTGCCACTTCAACTTGACTGCCTTTTGTCCACTTCAAATCTTGTTTTGTCATTCCTTGCCTTTTGTCTCCACTTCTGTTGCTATTATTGTTATTGCGCTTTTTATTGTTGTTAGCTACTATTATTGCCGATGTTCTCCACTCATCTTTCTTCAAAAACATTCAATATGTTGCAAACTATAGATGTGTAAGTGTGTGTTCGGGTTTGTTTCCCCGTGTTAAACTTAATGTGACCCCTCGGTTCCATACCTTGTGCGTTGTCCTTTAGCTTCTGGTTTGAGTTTGTTTTGTTAAATTGATTGCGAAAGTTTGATGTGTTTTTGTTGTTATTGACTTTGTGCGTCAAGTCGTCGAGTCCACCTTCTTGCCTTTTAGTTACTTTACTTTGTCGCTCGCCCATTGACTTGTTGTCATTGTCTTCGCCGGCTCATTATTATTTTTGGGTCGTCCTTAATGATATTGCCTATTGTTTTTGTAAGTATTGTTATCTCCTTTGCTTTTATTTTTATTGTGTATCTTTAGTATTCCTTTTTCTTTGTTCTTATTTACTTAATTATTTTTTTACTTTTCTTCGCCTTTTCTAATCGGAACTTTATTTTTCTTATTTCGCTCATCATTTTGTTTCGAAACTTCGTCTGTGTTCCTGAGTGTTTTGGATGAACTGCGAGGTTTTGCGTACGTGCGCGTTTAGTTAAAGTCCAGCGAGAGCTTAGAAGTAGACTGGGATACAAAACTCTGTAGACATTTTGAAAGACTTATTGAGTTTTTTTTAATGGTGTAACTTAGAGCGCTTAATCGAGGTTATGATGAAGCGCGGTATAGCTTTAGTTCCTAAGAAAGAGGGATGCAAACATTTTGTGGGTAAATCTCAATACTCTTAAAACGCCAACTATTAGTAGATCTAACCAAGTTTCTTGATTTTTTGGCGACTTATGAATAAAAAGTATTGTTGAACTGTTTTTATATTCTTTTTTCGAGTCTAAAGCCGTATCCTTGACGTGTTGAAAAAAATAGGATACTGGAAAGACCTTCCTAAAAATACGCGAAGACACTAAATCGATAACATCTTGTATCAACTATCCAATAAGTGGTACGAATATATTAAAGGAGCCGATAAAATGCATTGGACCTTTATCATAGCGCTACTGCGCTTTGTGTACTTTGGCCTACTGTATATGTGGCCTCCAAACATTTCGGTCATTTGCGGTTTCTATATAATTTTGTATGCAAAGCTTCTTCATGTTCTATCTTGAGTTCTTCCATTCATATTGATCGCGGTCTTCCTCTTGCTTTAGCGCCGGCCTGTTGTCACCTCCACAATTTTCTTCTACGCTCTCTCGAGAATGGTCATCAAAGGAGCGCAAAAGAAAATTGAAAAGGCTACAGCATGGCTGCGTTACCTCTAATGTTTATTATTATACCATCTGATCAAATTTGACTCGGACTGACATAAATATATTTTTTGACAATCTTTATTTTCGCCTTCACCAATACAAGTTTTCCAACGATTAATTCAATGTTCCGAATCCGAGTCAAATTTGATCAGATCGTATATTTTATAATTTGAGGATAATGGCCTTATTAGATATATGTATTTGTAAGCTCAGTAAATTTTGGTGCTCAGGGGATGGACAAGCATACTCTACAGAAAGATTGGTTGCTATCTTTATGAAAGATCAATTGTGATCCCTACAGTGCGGCTAAGAGTCCTGTTAGATGTCAACAATCGAAGTAGTTTTAAAGAAGGCAAGGTGGAAACATCTTAATTCTATAGCATTAAGTTTGAAACACTCTGGATTTCATATCCTTAGCCATACACTGGAATCGGAAGCAGTGTTTTGAAGGACTGAAGCTATTTTGTCGAGAGTTTTCGATCAAGAAATTTCAAACACTTGCTTTCAAAGAAAAATTTGTAGTTGCCAACCATTTTGACTACAGTTCTGACCTGCCCTAAGAAGAATGGTGAATCGAACAAGTAACTGGTATAAACGCAACAGATTAGTATAATCAATTAAAAAAGTAATAGACAATTAAACAAAGGTAAAAAGCGGTAAGCACCTCTGTTTCCAGAGTCTCCGCCGGGTAGTTCAGAGGCAGCGCAGCCATTCACACGCCTTTTAAGGCATCCGCATATTTGCGCTGTCCCACAGTTGCTCAAGGAGAATTAGGTGCAGAGAGTTGGAATCCAGCTTGTCAATGCTTAGTCGAAAAGACCGCAACTGATATACATCTCACTCTGGCTCCTCCATTTTGGCTTCTTCCTTCTTCTCGACAACATGTAAAATTGAACCTCAGTACAACTCGAAGATTTTAAAACCCCGTGACAAAATTCCTCTTTAATATTTACAAAAACGGAAAACACTTACTAATACAGCTACCTGTACACACCCTTTAAAAATAAATTCTATTAAAATCCGTCCTTGATACCTCTAGTCACCGTCACCGGTACTGCCTACCAACGAGCACAGTACCATCAACATTCACACACCAATATTCAGAGCTACCTCTACGCTCCTGCGGAAGCCTACTTCTTCGCTTTATTAACGGCACAACTTCATCATCATTACCGTTGGCGCCGAGGCACAGCTGCATTTGCTGTCGCAAGACCGTTATGTGCTGGCGAGAACGCCTGCTGCAGTATTTATCCTTTGACACTTTGCCAATTGCAGCCGGAAAGTACATTGGCTCAACCTCTAACCCTCCAACGAAGGGAGAGAGCGGGCAGAGCCGCAGCGTCGCATTGCTGCAGCGACAACAGCAATTTAAATGAATTGAAAACATCAACTTTCAATTGCGCGCAATGTCAGCTGCTAACCAGGTTAAGAAAAATTCACGCTGGCAATGCCATAGAGACAGCCTGGAGCTGGCGGCATTAAAGGTGTCTGTAGCCAGATGAAGTCTAGTGTAGTGTCGTGTGTGTGTATGAGAAATTGTGGGTAGGCTGAGGTGTGGTGTGGCATGTGACACGGCTGTTGTCTGAGCGCGCGTAATGAGTGTGTCTGTAGTCACGGAGAGGGCACACCCCTACCTATCGGCTGTCTGACTGATTGCATAGACTGGCTTCTGTACTGCAGGCGCAAATGATAAAGCATCGCGTATCACTTTAATGGCATTTAAGTTAATTGGCTGTCATTTATTTGGCGGTAGTTGCAGATTGAATTCAATTGGATTGAAAAACTTAACGGTTCGGCTCGTTGGAACATACTTGAGACACAGTAATTGCGAAGACGTGCACTCGAGGTATGGCTGCGCATACTAGAATGTATGTAATCGTGCAAAATTATACACTTCAAACTTATTTATAAAGGTAATATTGCATAAAAGCGCGTTAGAAATCTGAGTAGGGTTGCCCGGGGAGCCTGTTTCGATACTTAAATTGTGCTGTTTGCTCATAGCCTTATTGTTTCAGTATTAGTTAACTCTTCTTGAACCGAAGCGCTGTGGTGTCTAAACATTAGTGAAAAGAGAAACTTCAGCACTTCTCTCTTCTCAGTCCCTTCATGCCAAGATTTGGTCCAAATTTTGACAGTAGCTTTCAGTACCATACTATTTATAATGTAATATTAAGATATCGGTCTTATAATGCTAGAAATCCATAAATTGGTGTGGTGAAAACTTTATTTTTATATCGTCAAACCTTCTCCACTTGAGCAGGACTGCATGGAAGTTTAAATCTCTGCGGTCCGAATTAGAATTAAATTTTGGAACAACGATTTTTTCTGGATAAATTGGCAGCTCTTGAATACCTTTAGTGCTTTTTGACGCAAATGCGGGAAATTTGCTTGTTTACATACCCATTTAGTTAGAACTGGGCCCCATCCCTGAAAAAAATTTGGCTCGATCGTCGTTGGATTTTCTTGGAACTTGTCAAGTGCTCATAGAGTGAAGTGAGCCGATCTCAATAAGTCAAAACATATTTGAAAACATCTTTGAAGTTTAGAAAAAACAGAAATTCTGAGAACTGTTCAATACACGAAAACTTGAAGAGTGACGAATCGAACAATTCCCTTATGTCAATTCATAAGTTGCTCACACAATCTACTTTTCCACTCCTTAAGCTAAAGTTGCTTTCTATTTCTCTTCTACTTTATCCAAGGCACATGTATACGTCTGTTTTATATGAACTTAGATGAAGGAAACGGAGCCATCTTGAATGCGCTTATGTCATTTCCGCATTTCCGCTTCTTCCACATTTTATTCTTACATATTTTCTATTCCGTTCTTGGAAACGACGTCTGTCTGCATATGTTCCACGTTTGCTTTCAGTGTTGATTGCTGTTGATTTGAACGTCAGGGCAAACATTATATATTTCTACTGTCATGATATGGTGGCTGTAGACACTCATATATACTGACTATATATATTATATACATATGTAAGTATATTTTCTGCTTAAAGCTCCAATGAGCACTTAAAGTGTGAATGGTTGCGGGTGAAATGCTTAGTAGACAACTGCTTATGTAGGTGCTATTTTGAGAGTACATTCGAAAATATCCCTGTAGAAAATTAAATGGAATGAAGCTATTTGGTGACTAGTATGATTATGAGACATCGACTACTAAATTTCGATAAGAATTCAAATGGAATGCATACGAGTAGTAACTTTACATTGAAATTGCTTCAAAATTTTGTATGAATTAAAATTTGTAAACAGGTGGCAACTCCTTTATGATTTTTTACAAAAACTTTCTTCAAAATGTTCTGTCTGATAGTCATTTTGTAACAAATTCTCTTATTTCAATTGAGTTGAAATAAATTTGTTTAAACAGGTGGCAACCTATGTATCCGTAAAACATTTTACACTGCTAGTCTTTTCAGCTTTCTTTCGTCTTTTCCATTTTGTAATACGTAACTTGTTTCATACCTTTAATAAATTTTTTTAGAATTCAAATTTGTAAATAGGTGGCAACTCTTTTCTTAACTTTTACAAAAAAAATTCTTAAATATCTTTTGTCTGATGGTCATTTACATTATTTTATTTAAAATAATATGTACATAATATGTATCAGTTTACATAAATTTGTTTAAACAGGTGGCAACCTCTCTTAAAGATACAATATTTGACACCGCTAGTCTTTTCAACTTTGTTTTGTTTTCTTTTCCATTTTGTAATACCTAACTTTCTTCACAAATTTTACGAAATTAATGAAAGATGTAAGTGGCAACCCTGCGAAAAAAATATATTTTAGCAAAATGTGTTATAAACCTCTTTTTAGATCTATACACATATGTATTTTACGTAAAATTTTGAGAACTTCAAATTTTCATAGGTGGCAGCTCTTCGCAAAATATTTCGAACAAAAATTATTAAAATTCTGTAAATTTGTATTTATAATGTACACAATTGTCTTTAGTTTGTCATCTTTATTATACAATAATTTTCAAACAGGTGGCAGCACTTTCGAAAACTATTTCTGACACAAAAAATTCTAAAATTTATTAATTTTGTTGTACCATAAATAATATTATTTTAATTTTAGTTTGCAAAATTTGAAACAGGTGGCAACCTTCCTAAAAATATTTTCAAAAACTAAATTTCTAAACTTTTATCCATACTTATACATATATTAAGAAAGCTTTTGAAAAGTTTTACTAAATGAAATAGGTGGCAATCCTGCGAACAAAATTAATTTTAACAAAATGTGTTCTAAACCTCTTTTTAGATCTATACACATATTTTAAAGGTTACGTAAATTTTTGCGGACTTCAAATTTTCAAATAGGTGGCAGCTTTTTTCAAAATATCTCGGACTGAAATTCTTCATAAATCTATAAATTTTTATAGGAAAAGTGATTTTAGAATAGTAAACTCTCACAAAGCTCTTCAAAATGATATCCAAATGTGTGTCTGTTTTACTATTTGATACTTTGTGACTCTACATTCTCAGAGGGGTCAACAAGATTCGAACAAGTCTGCTCGTTTTCGAACTAGTTCATTTTCATTCTAATTTCCCTGTGGACTATATATTTATACTATTGACTTATATGTATGCGTTGCACTGCATATTTATGTCTGCTGCACTCTACACGCTTCGCTTACACTTAACATTATAAGCAGAGCAATTCTTCAATGCAATTTTCCACCTGCCATTTACAGTTACCACAAGCCCGCAACTTATGTGGATATGTCTGAATTAGCTGCATTATGGCAATCAAATTTTGAAGTGCTCTTACAAGTTTATTTGCAAGTAGGGTAAAACAAGTGTGATAAAATCCACAAGGAAACTAAATAACAAAAATAATTAGTAGCGAGTGCGTGTGATGACCGGCGAGGGGATCAATGACACATTTCTGTTGAATATAAGCTTATAAGTGACCATCTTGAACGAATATTGACCGGTTCAATTCCCGAATTTGACGAAAAATCGAAATTTATTGAGTAACGACTTTCCCATAGGGGTCGTTGCTCGACCTCGTTTAATATTTTTGATAGTCAAGAACTTCTCGCCAAAACTCTCAACAGTTCGAAGCTGTCTGAAAACTGATAGGTTTTCCATTTTGACAAACACTATCGATATATAAGGTTTATCACTAAAGTTGACCTGTCGTCTAGAAGTGTCAGCGATTGACCGATTCCGTGCGATTGGAATTTCATTTTTGAATAAAAATGTGTAACCTCGGAAGTAAACCCGAAAATTATGAATTCTACGCCTACTAGAACCAATTTGTAATAGTATATTCTTAGTTTTATTGTATTTTCTTTTAATTTCCTGACATAATAAACTGCTACATAAAGAATTCAGAAGAAGAGGAAGAGTCTGGGTAGGTCGTTAGTCCACTACTTGCCCCTGTGCAGCTAAGATGGTTTCCAGCTATAATGAGTTTCAAGAAATCCTCGACTGATAGTTACGATTATTTTCTTATACAAAACCTTGCATTCGGATGGAAGATACTCTAAAATATATCTTTCAATTAAGCGGAGATAACCCCTACTAGAGTTTTTATATTTCTCCTGCCTGCTTGTTGAGCAAGTTAGGTATTGATTCCACCGATACTCAGCTCTATCGATAACATATTTGTGGATTAAATATCTAGGTACATGTGTACCTAGATGTTCAATGTATACATTGAATTTTTTTTTTTTTAATCTTGAATGATAATAGACCTCAAAAGCTTAACTTAAGGTCATGAAAGATAGCCAATTAAGTTGTTTGAATTTGGTTAGGTCTTCACTTCACATGTATAGAATTATACGATGATGCTAGGAATAAGCATTGGAGACATATGCCAATGTGTCCAATAAATAGTTAAGCTCACCGCCCGATGGCGCTACTATCGCTAGTGAAATTTACTATCGTGTGGTACTATCTCGGAAGCTAACGCGGAAGAACGTCACGGTCTCGTATTGACAGACGATCTATTGATGAAGCGAGGGATATCTGAGATAGCTAGCATCCCGTATGAAATATTGGTGCTATGAAAGCTGCCCTTGTAGTGGGTGCTACTGGGCTCACACTCGACAACAAGAGCAACCGAAGCTATAAAACGCAATCTGAAAGGGGGAGTTACAAATGTAAAAGTACACCTCTTAATCCTTTTTTTAGAAAGATAAACATTCGGGAATTAATTTTGGAACTTTTCAGAAATGGGAAGAACTTTGAGTTATCATTGAAATAGTTTAGCGAATTGTTATGCTGTCGAGGAACTAGATTTCTAACAGATAATAGACTTTCTAGACACTCAACAAATATTCAAAGATATATATACGTATAAAGAAGCTTCCTTTACGCTGGAAATACTAATTATAGATGGATTTGTCTACACTCGGCATTTCGCAATAGTGCCAACTTACATTATAAGGGAACGTCTGGACATGAAGGCGAAAAAAGACGGGCCGCATTAACTATAACAGCACGTCTTGTTGCAGTATCTTGAATAAGTCCTGCACTCATATATCAACTGGCTGTGCGAAACACTTCTAATTTATACGCTTACGCCAAAAAAGCGCAGCGAACGAGCGAGCCAAGGTGTCTGCAGTTGACAACAGGCGACAAGCGTCGAACATAAGAGGCAAGAAACAGTACATAAAGAAAAGAAAAACACGCTCAAAGCAGACAGTTTGCCAGCCAACACAGATAAGACGACGTTGCCAGTATTTCCTGGTAACCTGCGCGCCAATAAGTATGCAATGGTTTCTGATGTGAGCATCAGTTATTGCACACTCACACACATATAAATGTTTATATGCAAGTATTTGTGTGTTTACAGTTATTCGTGCCGGTGCATATCATGCTTGTCAGTTTGCTGAAAAATGCGCGACACAGAGCAAAACCAACAACAACAAAAAACAACTTGTTTGCCGCGCTCACTTTCCACTTGCTAGCAATTTTCTGCGAAAAATATGGCAAATAACGAAATTGCGCAAACAAGCTGTACAACACACACACTCCACACTTTACACCCAACACCACTACACCCCGCACCGCGGCGCCGTCATGTGTGCGCACAGCGCTCTTGTGCCTGCAACGGAAATATTTTTGGCATGCCCACGCTTCAATGGCGCGGTTTGTAGTGCAGCGAAATCCAACTTTTCGCGCGATAAGGAATTCGGAAATGAAAATAGCATATTTTTTACGCATTGCGCGTGCAATCACGGCGACGACGAACGACGCTAAAATGCAGCAGGCAGCATGCTAAATATGTGTGCGCTTGTGTCAACTTTTGTTTGTGTGTCGCAGGCGAGCACAAAACTCCGCTGGAGTGGAAGCTATGAAGATACAGATGTCGTGATTTTTTGCCCCTCCAGAAACCAATTGTCTCTTTGTGCTTGTGCAAATTCACATATTCATGCAAAGAAATGTGTTGGCAACGAGGAATTGAGGTTTAGGGTGAGGAGATTTTCATAGCTGTTAAATTTGAAGAGGTTAAATGCTAAGCTTTTATAAGAAAATTTTTGTCGACGCTTACAGTGAGATCTGGTATGGAAAACCAGTTGGGGGTGCTTAGAAATCTGGCACCTTGTTATCTTTTGCTATAAGTGGAAATTCTGTGATAAATGTCATTTTTCTCGATCCTTTCCAGAATTTATACCCACAAAATATTGCTATGTATTTCTTTTAGCCAAGCTATCGCCATCGTTGGTTCAACATAATCGGAGTAGATCAGTCATTTTATCCAGTCAAGTAGTCTGACTTCAGCTGTTTTCTCCAAAACTATTCGAGAATCGCCTTATGCCGGTATAATTCGTCAAAAAAACTTTCGCCGATTGAATTTTAATAGTATATTGAGTAAGTAGATAAACTAAATACTAAAGTACTCTCCTCTCAAATCATGGTAGTGAACAAGTGCAAGACAAAATATCTCCTGTCATCAACAAACAGTCGTCGCATTCGCGACTTTGCTCCGATGTCACTGTTGACAGTCATAACTTCGAAGTCGTAGATAATTTCGGTTATCTTGCAACCAGCATTAACACGAACAACAACGCCAGTTTCGATATCCAACGCAGAATAACTTTTGCCAACAGGTGCTATTTCGGACTGAGTAGGCAATCGAGAAGTAAAGTCCTCTCCCGACGAACAAAGACCAAACTCTATACGTCACTCATTATTCCTGTCCTGCGCTAAATTACGAAAGCTCTGGGGAACTCTGGGTCGTTCCCATCCCTATTGGATCAAGAGTGCACATTCTTGCAAGCTCATCGACTTTCCAGTTGTCAGTGACTCGCCTGTAATTCCGGAAAATACAGAGGAAAAGAAATATATTTTCAGCAGGCAAAGAAGCGAAAAATAGGTTCAAATCCTTCAAAAAAACAAAAACTCTCAAATTTTTAGATGATCTTCTGTCTGAGGTTTTTCCCAAATTAAACAAAAGATTAGTTGAGTTTTCGTTTTAACAAAGAAACTGTATTTTATTTTATTTATCCAAAAGTTGTCCCTTTACTAAAGATGTAGGCAATTTCGCCGAAATCATCTTGCAGAAATTGCCTCATTTTCAGCAAAGCGGGCTCTTCTTGACTAAAAGATATCGTTGACCAGGACATTGATATTGAAAAGATCTTACTGACTGAAATTAAATCTTTAAGTAAATCAACTTCTCTTTCCAAAAAGTAAGACGGTAGTTGTTGCGAAACCCTACTTCAACTGCAAGATTTCACGAGTTTACTAAAAGATCCACTATTCTCTTAAGTTTCAATACAGAACCGTCAAAAGAATTTATCGGAGAAACGATAATATTTAGTACTTGATAATTTTAAAGGCGCTGAACTTTGGATTATGATTCTTTAAAGATTGCAATAATTCATTATTACATAGTGGAATAGCCAGTTCAGAAGATCTTTCTCGGTTCAAAGTGTCACATACCCCAAAATGTGCTCATGTATTTATCGCCCATTCGAAGAAGGAGCAAAATTACGGTGATCCATAATAAAGATTCGAGACAGGAGAACGAATGCGAATAAATATTAAACCCCTCAGTGGCATTTGTGGCACCTCGGAACCCAGCGCGAGTCCAAAAACATACACCTTTTTGATATTATTTTCTAAATACCCCTTTGTAAAACTAGCGTTGTGTGTGTGTTAATCTTTGCATGTGTTTATGTAACACCTACTCGCTCGATTTGCCATTGTTGCCGAGATCCGCGCCAGAGCCACAGCCAAAATCAACAAAACAACTTCCAAAGTGTATTTGCACAGCATGTGTGGGCGCGCTTTGTGCAGAGACATAGGCCCTCCCAGCAGGCGTAGCGCACAACTGAAGCGAGTGAAACAAGCCAACTTCTTTGCAGCTGAGCCGCAGCACAAAAACAAAACCCAACATTCGCGTAAGCGTGCGAATAGAGGCGTATAATAGGCGTAAGTGTGCATAAATGCAGTCAAAGAAAATTGAAATATTTAAGGAGCAGATCCAAAGTACCAAGTCAAGCGAAGCGGTGTTGTCGTGGTAAGCGTGGATTGAAATTACGCTCACACAGAAAGCTGGATGAAGTGTGGTTTTGCATTTGACTTAAATTAAAATTTATGAATATTTACGTTTTGGGGGCGTGCTGTTATAGCGGTATTTTACGAGAGTTGCAGCGTGTTGACAGAAATATATGGTTTTGCATTTGTTTACCTAAGAGGCGAGCTTAAAGCGCATATTAATATTTGCGAAAGTTTGAAATTTAGATAGGCTTGCACCCGAAGTAATTTGTTTGGTAGGCCTCTTAATAAACCTTTAAGAGAGTTGAGCGTTAGGTTAGATGGCTGATCGCTCAATGTGGTGGGAGACCACACTTAAACTGTTGTACACAATACTTTGTGGAGTCTGACGAAAAACTCTTGTAGTTGGAGATCATGTATCGGCAAAGCATGCTAAGCCTTTCGAAAATCTGTTTCTTCTTCTTTACTGGTTTTAGCCTGTCGTTTCTTTTTTTTTTCACTACGTGGCGCTAATTGAATATTCCAAGCAAACCAAAGTCCTTCTTCACCTGGTCTTTCCAACGCAGTGGAGATATTCCTCTTCCTCTGCTTCCCCTGCGTCGAAAACTTTCAAAGCTGAAGTGTTTACGTCTTTTGTTTGTATATCTGCTATTTCAACCGGATGTCTAGAAGTAGATCCCAAGTCATGGAGGAAGAAGTTTTGAGATGTATATATCCGCTGATCCAACTGAGATCTGGTAAAATGTTTAATCGTATTTCTGGATCTCAATCGGACAGTGACAGTTAGAGCTTCTACAGCTACTGAAAGGTGGACATTACTGCGAGCAAGAGTTCACTTACGATTTAACCTAGGACAGAAGAACCTTACCACTACACAGCTGCTAGTCATCATCATTAATCAACCTCTGGCTGAGCTGGTCTGAGCCCCAAGAATCCAGTAGTTTACCACAAGAAGCCAACAGAGCTCACACCAGCTACCATACTGCAGTAATGGAGACTGAAGTACCTGTACTAGCAAGATTATCAGTCTTGCAGTTTTCTGCAAAACCAGTCATCATATAGTAACTCGATGCATGAGATGAATAGCCAAAACATTCCTTCACTAGTCTTGTTCGACCAATCAGCGAGCCCGAGGCAAAGGTTTAGAGTTGATAGTCACCATTCTGAATATCCGTTAACAAATTTTTTAAATTTTAGATTAACTCATTCAAGTTAAAACGAATATTTTAAATAGTGAATTCTGGATAAATATCAAACTCCCAATCAGCTTAAAATTCATACGCGTATTATTTCATCTGAAAATTATCGCTCACTATCAATTGAGAGCAAAGAATTGTTGCAAAAACTTCGACGAAAATTGATATTTTTATTAGAAATATAATATTCAACCGTAAATAATAAATTTATTTGAAACTTTTTACTAAAGCGTTAATTAGAAGATTTAAACTTTAAGCTCACACGCACAAAAAACCGTAAGAGGCTTATGGAAAATGCCAAAATAACCAACGCCACGTTTTATTTGAACATAAAAGCGAAGAGCAGACCAGCAGTGCCAAATAAAACATTGAAAGCTTCGACAGGAAATGCTTTATTTAGTGGGATTTTATGACAGTCATTAAATGACGCCAAAGGATTGCTGCCACTACGAGCATAATGGCATGGCTTAACAACATATGTTTATATACACACATATGTATATAGGTCCATATGTGTGTGAGCCTCATAGGATACATAGCCTCTAGCTTGATGTTGGTCGAAAGAAAGGCAAAATAATATAAAAATATTTTATGAGAAGAGTTCTCTTAATCAGATTTTTAGCTCCGTAGAAAGTCCTAGAGCATAAGGAATATGTCCGGCTTGCTTTCCTCGGGAAGCACGGGAGCACTAAGAACCGCTCCAACGGCTGTAATTGAAAGGTTACTTAATCTGACACGAATTGAAATTACAGTGAAAAGCTCGGCAGCGAAATCAGCTGCAAGATTGGCGTCACTAGGTCAATTTTCCTCAAAAACCTTCGGACACAGCTCGATAGCTCTCATCTACCCTCACGCTTTATCTGAGAGAGAAGGTTTCAAGTCACGCTATAAGAGGATGGATGGCGCAATGTCACATTAACGACCAGCGGGACTTCTAATATATGCGCCGACGGATCAAAAATGGCTGATGGAGTGGGCTGCCGAAAAATGGCTGAATATAAGTTAACACAACATTTTATGAACTTCTACATAAATTCCATTCCCACATTATATGCTAGAAACATACAAACCGTTTGCATACTTTGGAGTCCTATTACAA
>NW_017535076.1:0-16936 GCF_001853355.1 Bactrocera latifrons
TAAGTGAGCAGCGACACCTGGCGGTAATAGGCTGGTATCAGCTGGTATAAGAGTTTAGAATTATTAAATTGCAAATATTTATTAAACAATAGCACTTAAGAGTATAAAAAATAGATAAAAACCTATTCTCAGACTATATGCAAAATTTCATTGAAATCGGTTAAGCCGTTTCGGAGGAGTATGGCAACAAACACTGTGACAGGAGAATTTTATATATTGGATATATGTATTACATACACACATATATATACCTATATATATATGTATATATGTATGTATGTATTTTTGAAGACTGTAATATTTATAATTCAAGTATATCTGTAATACACGTATATTTGAACCTATACCACTTTAACATTAGTTATAACACTAACTCATAACTACTATTTAAAAATTAAATGTACAAATTAATTTATTCCCTCAGCTGAAGGCCCTGTCGCTAGTACTGTTATATTTTATAGCTGGTATAATTATTCATAATTGTATTTCCTTTAATAAATAAAATTGAGAATAAGGCAGTTAATAGTTGGTTATCCGGGTAGTGTACATGATGCCAAAATATTTTCGAACTGTTCACTCTTCAAACATCTCTCTCTTGTCAGCCCCGCAGTGGATAGCTGGGGATAGTGCCTATCCACTGAAGCCCTTTTTACTTACGACATTCAGACAAAATAGCATTTCCTCAAATATATATTACAGTAATTTTTAATAGAATCATTAAAAAAAAATACATATATACTCTCTCAAAACAAATAAATGATTTGCGTTTAAACATATTTACATTTTCAAGTATACGTATATATTGGGCGTTTATTGTACGTACATATATACGTACAAATTTACATATAAAATTATACCATTAACAAAAATTTAAATTAAGCCATCATATAAAACGATGTGTGAGTCCATCTCATTTAAAACAAAAGTAAAAATAGGAAAATTGGTCTTTTCGTATACTAAATAAGTTTTAAGAATTTATTTGTACTTCAGCTTTAGCTCCTCCATGGCGATTCGCTCTTTCCTCTGTAGCTCTAGTTGTTTGATGTCTTTTAGCGCTGATATTTCAATTTCTTTGAGTTCCACTTCTTTAGCTTTTAACTGGAACTATTTTTCTTTTTGCTCGAACTCTCTTTCCCTTGCAGTCAATTCTGCCTCTAACTTTTAGTAAGCGTTTAGTCGGGCACCGAAAATATCGTCAAATTCGTAGAAATAACGAAACTTTTTGACCAAAACGCCTATATAAAGTAGATTCTTATGTATTAACAATGATATTCAATGGAATACACAAACACACCTTTTATAGTATCGCTATCCATGCAACCAGCGCCAGTACTTCCTTCCCACTCCTTCGCTTTATTATATGCTGATCGCATATTTCTTACTTTTGAGCGCGCTGATTTCCACTCGACCAGGATTTGTTTTTCATCGGCGAAGCGATTATAAAATAGCCCCGCTGACGGTTTCTGTAAATAACTAAGTAATTAATAATTTCCATTTACCCTAAAAAATAACATCAAACATCAAAATCGCGATTCTCTAGAGGGAATTCAATCAACGTTTTTCCTCGGCAACTTCCCAACGCTTTTGGAGGTTGTAGCGCTTGCGTTTTGGTAAAAACTAAAAGAAAGTATTCACAAACGTTTAAATTAAAAAATAATTCAGCATTTTCTATTATATTTACCTCAACTTCACCGTTCGTGCTCATTAAAGAAATAGAAAGATAAACAAACACAGCTGATTCAAAGTTGCACTAAATAAACACAGTACGCAGAGTTGTATCGTCAAATTTATATTTTTGTACTTAAAACAGCATATAAAGCTATGACTTAATACATATATGACACCTTGTGAACTACCAAATTATATCAGTCCGAGTTGCTATGAACGGCGACGAATCGATTCTTCACGGTCTTCGTGTACACTCTCAGCTACGGCTGCTCTATTTCTTCACCGCGTGCTGGACGTAATCTATTCGGTCAAATAATAGGTTGTCAAAAAAGTCTTGCGGTATTTTTATTGAATTTTCAATTTTTCATAAAATTTTTTTTTGATGACTCATGACCAGCTCTTTACCAATGCTACGGCTGCTACTATGCCCGTCTGTTCCAACCAATTCAGCGATTTTATAGCAATTTTCGACGACAAGCCTTCCGGAGCGTGGCTCATCTTCGAACATCTCTACACCAGAACGAAAACGTTGAAACCATCGTTGTGCGNGAACGAAAACGTTGAAACCATCGTTGTGCGGTGGAAATGGAAACTGTATCGGGTCCATGAACTGCACAAATTTTATTGGCGGCTTTAGGAGCATTTTTGCCATTTCGTGGTAGTACTGTAAAATATTCCGTATTTTCTCTTTATTTTGCTCCATGTTTGTGACACTATAACTCAAGAACGACTTCAAAGAAACGACAATCAATCAAACACGTGTTAGTGCGTGAAATGAGCTTTCCAAAATGGTATAGCATGACCCGATGCGACGAATAAAACTAGAACTCTCTCAGAGCCAACTAGCGAAAATACCGCAAGACTTTTTGACAACCAATATTATGCAAAAATAGTTGCGAGGCGTGTCGATGGGTGATGTTTTAGAATAGTACGTTCAATAGAACGACTATGTTGCCTATAAGTTGAGGAAGTGCGCGAAACACATTCTTAACAGAACGTGAAATTTCGTTATAAATTTGAACGGTTCGTAAAGGTTGCTCAGCCGTAAGTCCGTTTGCGATGAAATGCCAAGCAATACTGAATAAAAATAGCATTACACCACTCACGCGTGACCTGTCAAAAATGGCCTATTGAAAAAAGTACCTATACTTGGATCTAAAGTTAATAGATCCAATTGTAAGTAGTGCAAACATTATTCAAATACTGACAAAATCATTATTACCTGTGTAAGAAATTTGGATGCACATTTTTTATACCCTGAACAGGGTGTAGTATGTTTGCTACGATGCTTGTAGCACCCAGAAGAAAACATCGGAAACCCTTCGAAATATATAATAATATACTAGGACAATTACAGTACAGCTGCCGCTCACAATTAAGATATGAAATGCTATAAGAAATGCACCTATGAAGGCTTAAGTTAACATTTTTTCTTGGGTTATTTATGAACTGTTTTACTTTTAACATAATTTACATCAACTATCATGTCTCTTAAGACAGTGTGCTAGATATTACTAATCTACGCTCTGTGCATTAGGAGTCTACTTGGACAATTAACATGACACGTATCTTTTATCTACATATATAATCTTCATTATTGGATTAAAATCATTAAATCAATCCAAATTAGATCTGATATAAACTCAGCTAGAGAGCCAAAATTTAATTTATTAGACTAATGGACAAAAATTCAACCATAGGATTGGAAATCACTACATTAGGCATAAGGAATGTAGACCAAGGTCTGGACAAATTTCATACATTTTACCCCTAAATATATAATATTAAACGAAATGGGATCCCCTTGGAATGTACTAAACAGATGATTTTTGAACTTCATTAAGATTTTTGACACATGGGCAAAATTATCATTAGACAAATATTTTCTCGGAATTTCAATACTAGACTGCACAGACTAAATAAAAAATATAATAAATAAAAGTACAAAATTATAGCTTTTCGTATAAAATATTAATTTATAATATTATAGTTAAAAAGAAGATCGACTGGAGCGATGTTGTGAACTCTGCTATAACCTCGTAAGCGATGTCTAGGCCAATAAAGAAGAAGCAAAATTGTATAGTTTCTAAAATAAAAAATTAACACAATAAATTAAATGTAAATGCGAATAATTGAATATTTAGTTTCAATTTGTTATAGTTTTTAATAATAGGAAACACATTTGGCTTGCAGGTTTTTATTTTTAAGTAAGAATTAGTTTTTAAATTTAAATTTAAAATTCTTCCAAAAATTTAAATTTTCATTGAAGAAGGGACAAATGTTATTTACAGGTATGTAATTGTAAGATAGACCATATTCATACACACAACTTATAAGA
The DNA here is from genome assembly GCF_001853355.1 of Bactrocera latifrons. NCBI lineage: Eukaryota > Metazoa > Arthropoda > Insecta > Diptera > Tephritidae > Bactrocera > Bactrocera latifrons. The sequence goes on from NW_017535076.1 coordinate 4,007, forward strand.
AATCTACCACTATTTCGCTTGCAGCATACAAAATCTCCATCGCTTAAATGATTCTGTATATTTTTTCCCATAAACAGATGTACACCCAACGCAAATGAGCCTTCAATCATAAGCCACAAGGTAAAGGTACGAAAATAGCCTGTAGTTATGTGCGTATCATAGCAGTCTTCGTGAACAATTCTGAGAAATAGGCATATAAAGTCGAAGCGATGCCATAAAATACCTCTCATCTGTAGGAATTTAAAGATAAAAATTTACGATGGTGTATTTTCTATGGAAAATTTTTAGAGGCCTTGGTACAGTTCTTAATATTAATATTAAGGGCTAAAATTTTCAGGGAATTTTTTTTAGAATATTTCCAAGGAAATTTCGTGACGGGACTGAAAAAAATTAATAGTTCAATGAAAAAAAAACACCCAAATATATACATATACATATATGCACATAGCACAACTTCATTATAAGACAATGTGAATCTACTATATATCATGCACTGTGCAAGAATCAAAGCCGGGGAAATTCCTTCTGATGCAGGCAAATATTTATATTAAGATATGTTCCCACAGAATTCAGTTCAAATTATTAAAATTTCCTATATCCTTTATATTCAATGGCATTAACTAAAACGTATTTTAATTTTACTTCATTTCATCCAAAATTATATGGTATAAACTGGTTCGAAGAAGCTAAAGTTAATATTCGTGTTAATGTGGAAAACGTCAACTAGAGGATGACAATTCATTTAATTAGGGATTTGAGGTTTAACCATGCTAATCAGAATTAAACCACTTTTTTTTTCTGAAAACAAAGTATACATGAAAATCAGGTAGGTAACTTCTCTTTCACTCAAGATATAATAACATTCATAAATATAATCGAGTCCTTACGAGAACTAGATTTTAATTCATCGGTTTGTATTCGCCATACATAACCTAGACAATAAAGACTAGACCTGAAGAATTCTTCGGAGATTCGTTAAGATATCTTGTCAAAGAAGAAAGTTTTCCAAACAAGCACGCAATTCCGACCAATCAGTTTGTATGGAAGCTATTCATATGTATAGCATGTCGAGGGAAGCACGTGTGCAAAATTTAAGATCGATGTTTCAAAATTAAGGGGCTAGTTTACGTATATAGATACTGGCATGGATAAATAGATTCAGCTCGTGATGTTGATATAAAGTTGATTAATTTCGAGCTTCCATACAGTTTTAAAGAAAAACACATATACTTCAAATTTAGTCTGGAATGTTTTTAATCATTCGAAAGAACATTCTTTGGCATTTATTTTTTGATTAGCAACCATGGCTACGTCTCAGATCCGTTGAATCCGTCGACTCGTTTGAGCATTTCGACTGGCAACTGGTGAATGACATGATGTTTTGAGACTTGAGACTTTGCACATCCCCATAGAAAAAACTCCAAACCGTTAAAATATCTTCTGACGTGTTCTCTCAATAACATGAGATGTGCGGGAAAAGTCTTTGTGTTGCTCAAGCCAAATGTAGCCGAGACCACGAACTTTCATTTCAGGCATCAAATAGTCGGTTATCATGGCACGATAACGGTCGTCATTGGTCAGGCTAGACAAATTCTATATAATCGGTAATATTCTATAGTTATACATATTTATATGTATCATATGTAAACATAATTTTATAATATTTTGAATATAATAAAGTGGCAGTTACCTAATAGGCAATAGAATAATGAATAATAGTGACAATAGGGTATAAATAATATATAATTTACAGCATTAAGGGCCACCAAACTTTTCAAACTTGTGACTTTTGACAAATAGTCAAAAAATAAGATGAGGATATCAAATCAAACCTCACATTAAAGACACATTCTCTCTAATCTTATGTATAAATAGATCGTGGACCTCTTTCGATTGTTCAATGTGCAAGAGTGAAGTGTCTTAAGTTATAAGTTTCTGCAAACTCGAACTCCTAATACATTATGTGTTTGCAGTAAATTGTATAAATAAGTATGTATTGGGTATTTCGGTTTGTATCCGTCAGTCACTGTCGGAAGCTGCAAGATACATGTAATGGAAGCATCCCGGTGCTTAAAGCGAATGTAACACCAGTTCATAACATACCTTAATGTTTATTGTATATATCAAGGACCCTGTACAGATATTTTAATCATAAGTGTTCTCAACGGCATAACACAACTATTTCTCATTTGTTTACTTTAGGATCATTTGTGATCCTTTATATAGCCAGTACAATATTTGTATTGCATACATTAAATATTAAAGTAAGTAATCAATATATCCGAAATACACATTAAGAGATGGATATTGAAAAATATATATACTTCAGACTACATACATATTTATTATATTATTTTGTGTTACAGTTTTTTGTTAAAAGGTTAAAATTTCATTTTTAATCAAACGAACTGGGTCTAAGCCAAAGCATTTCATAGGTAAAGCTTATATAGAACTTGGAGATGTGCTGTATTCACTTATCTAAAGGCTTAATAGACGAGATAAGAGGGTTAACAACGGAAGCATATTTATAGCATACAGTTCATAAAAACAACGTACGAACAGGTTTTATTAACAGAACGGTTTCAAACTAAGTTAATAACTTAAAGCTAACGGTTAAATTTTGAAGAATTAATAACATTCTGGCCTTAACTTGTTACTTGTTACAATTATATAATACCTCTTCGCCCCTTGATCGGCTATAAATAAAAATAAAGTACTCAGGAAGTAGGGTTCCTGTCTCAATGGAAAATTTAAAGCTCGTAAGAAATTTACTTGATATTGAAAACATGTCGACTAGAAATTTCAGTTCAGTTTTGGTGAAGTAATGTTTAACCTAGAGCAAAATATAGGGACGATAGCCAGGCCTTTTGAGAACATATAAAAAAAAATGGTAAAGTGAGTTTCTACATTAATTCTAAGGGTATAAGGGAACAGAAAATGCAAAAAAAAATGTGCAAAAAGATTACCCTTAATAAAATTCGTGTCGATAGCAAAAGAACCAAGTTTGTTCCGGTATTTTAAGTTAAATAAGATTAGGTAAATAAACTGATTTCTCACGATGCTACGGATAAATCCACTTGGACAGCTAAAGACGCTTGTCCGTCGTGATGCCTAATACTTCTTGCTATAAATCCAAACGGCTGAGAGATGCTTCAACCTTAACCATGCCCTATGTTGCGTATATGCAACATTGGGTTTATGAGCCTCTAAGTACCGCTATTTTAGATATTTTTCTTAGAACCTTTCGCAAAAATATAGCCTCATGTGTTGTTAAAGCTTACAGCTAATTGGTTCGTAGTCATCTGCGCACATGTTCAGTTGGTAGCTATTTCCCGAGAGCAAAGTTGACAAATTAATTTTTCAAAAAAACGCTGTTTTAAAAAAGTGTCAAAAAACATTAATACAATTAATTCATCCAAAAGCCAAATTCAACAACTAAATAAAAAAAGGTAAGAGAGAGTAATTAAAAAAAAAATCGGCATGCCAAATGTTATTTAATTTGTTTGTAATAATTTCTAAATGCGTTGCATATATATATGTATATATTGGTCTATTGTGATAATTTTCGAAAAATAAAAACTTATTTTGGTATACACATTCTAAGATGAGCCCAAAAGGTCTGACTTAGGCTGAAATAGAAAATTTGTCAACTTTGATTGGGATCATTCGGCTGACGAGGAAAATGAAGAAGAATACGAATTATAGAAGAAACTTTGAAAAATTTGGATAACACTGCTGAAAATATGCATGTTTCACAGGAGGTGATGAAAAAAATTGATTTACAGAGTTTGAAGTGGAGGACTGCAATATTTATGGCAAGCGAGACCAGCTGGAAAAGTAAATTATGCAGCAATGCGGTGAAAAAACCCATCGAATATTTTAGTATTTTCTTTGCGGATGAACTGTTGCGGAAAATATGTGAGGAAACGAACTTAACGAACCTTGCAGTTGTGAAGATACCAACATATAGAATGACGTGGGCGACTAATTTCATCTAGCGGCCTTTGGACCAAGGAACAGATTCGAGAAAACCAAACAGTTTTTTCGGCTTGAACAATAATATTAAAAAGCCTCAGAAGGGAACAGCTGAGTACCACAAGTTACACAAAGTTCGACCATTGTTGGACGCCATAAAAAAAATTAATGAAATTTCGAAGAATTCCAAGGTATCTTATTTTTTTTCACATATATTATATATTTCTGAATAATACAATAATACATTCTTTTCTGAGGTCAACATAGCTTGAAACAATATCTTCCAATGAAACCCCACAAGTGGGGGTTCAAAATGTTCACTAGAGCTGGTGTATTATTTATGATTTTACTCTCTACATTGGAGAAGGTACGTGAAAGTCTTATGGCTTGGGAATATAATCAGACATTGTGCTATTTATCATTTATCATCCAACATGTCAGTAAACTAAAATTTCAAACTGTTTTTTACACTTGGTTTTCTTCAATAAGCTTGATGATTGCTCTGAAAGAAAAAGATATGGCTAATACAATGGTTGGTACAATTAAAAGCAACCGATTGAAAAATTGTACTCTAAGTAGTGAAAAGGAACTGCAAAAACGAGGACGAGGATCAAGCGATTTTAAATATGGTGCAACGCCCAACTTGATTGCTTGTCGTTAGTATGATAATAAAAGTGTACAACTGGTTTCAAACTATGCAGGTAAGAACCCCATGAGTGAATGCAAGAGATGGTGCCCCAAAGAGGTAAAGTTTATAATTATACCTCGTCTAGGTATAGCAGAATGCTAAAACAAACAATGGGAGGGGTTGATCTCGCGGACATGCTGCTTCAATTGTGCAAAATCAACCATCGCTCAAATAAATGGTACATGCGCATAGTCTACTGGTGCATAAATTCGAGTTTAGAAAACCGTTGGTTGTTGTACCGCAGAGACATCACGCATACAGACGGCGAATTGAAGCATATGCCGCTCATAAATTTCCAATTGGATGTTGTTACCGAGCTTTTGAACGCAAGTGAAACTACAGTTGTCGCAAAAAAGAGAGGTCGTCCGTCATCACTCCTTTTGACAATGAAATCAGAAACTTCATCACCTTCTCCATCGACTCCGTCATCACCAGCTCCTCTACAGGTTCTGAATCTGAATCAAACCCCAATAAAAGAGCATATGTTGCAGAGCCTGCAAAATCCCTACGATTTGATGGTTATAATCATTGGCCGGAATGAGGAACAAGAAGCAGATGTAGGCTGTGCAGCACTGGGTTTCCAAGCTCTAAATGCAGCAAATTCAATGTGCACTTATGGTCCAATCCTGAAAAGAATTGTTTTGTATCCTACCATACATAATTCAAATAAACGGCATTTGAAAAAAACCAACTTGTGTTTAATTTTAGTATGTACATACCACCATTGCCCAATGTTGCATATACGCAACATCCTGTAGCTCTTGAATGAGGACACCTAGGATATTGAAATTTTTGTCACTTGATATTGAGGTCAACTCTATCTTTTCTGTGTACTCAAAAAATTTTAGCCACGCCCATTTTAATTCGGGAATGAGAGAGTTAATCTAGCAAAAGCTGGATTGTGGAAGAAAAAGTGCTTAGATGTTTCCAGCTCAGCTTCTTCCATGCAAGCTTGAAAAATTGCGTCTTACAAAATTTGTCTCCTTACCGAGTGAGTGCCAACTGGAGAATGTCCAGTTAGAACACTTATCATCGTGATGATGTGTTACTAAAAGTTAGCTGTTAGTTCAATGGACCTTTTACGTTTCACTCTGGGTGATCAAGGTAAGATGAGCTTGCGCGAGGCCCGTAGATTCAATGCACGAATCCCTGCTAATTCTATTGCTATTCTTCTTCCAACCTTCCTCTTCAGCTTCAATTCCACATATCTGAAAATTGTCTTATTCTATGTGAAAAAAGTTCTGTTGTAGAATAAAAATTGCTATGAAAAAAAATGTCCAAAAAACAGGCCAGATTAATTTACTGACCCATTAAATGTGTAAAGCCAATCTTATATAGAAAAGTCAGATAGATGTTCGAAAATCCTAATATTAACTATATAGGGCCAAGTTTTTCGCTCAAATTTTTCTATTTTAGGCACAAAGATTCACTGTTATCAGTAAAACAAGCCCTCATATTTTCATTAAGATAACTCACATATGGCCGATATATGATGGATAAAGTCGCCCCGAGGGCTAAGGAAAGTATTGATCCAGTTCAACCCATTTTTGACAAACTGTCCAAGCCAAGCCATTATAAGAGAAGCATTTTCCTTTCATTTCAGTTATATAAATCCCATACTGACTGACATTATCAATCAAAAGTTAACTATAGGTACCGGGCTCTAAATATTCGGTACCTAGGGGCTTGAACAGTTTTTATTGGACTTAAATAATTTTTGGCCATAAGGTGGCACACACTAAATAAATTATTCGTGCAAAGCTCTTGCTCGTTACATTAATTGCGGGAAACTGAACGAAGCAAGTGGAATTTAAAATCGTGCTTTATAGGAAGTAAGCGTAGTTGTTGTACGAATTTGAATGTGACATACGAATGTAAAAGAAATGCTACAAAATAAAATTTGTCGAATCGATTTGTCGGGTGCAAAGAAATGGGATTTCACCATAAAGTGGGCCGTGTCACGCCCATCTTACTATTTTCACACCGGCTCCCATAAAGCTCCCTCCTACCATCTTAGTGGTAAAATTGAATGTCTCTGGCGTATTTAGTTAATGATTTATGGAGCTCTTAGTAGTTTTTAACAGTACCGTTACATAAGAAATGGGCGAGGTTGTCCTCAGGTTTCAGCTATTTCATACTGTTTCATAAGTTCTTATAAAATTTGCCACCAATTTGTTGTAGTTTAAGTGGTTTAGGAGGCATTACTGTACCAAATTGCAGCTATATATCTTAAATTGGTGCTTTGTTATGGCACCTTATAGGTTTTGTGGGGTGGCAGTGGTTCGAATACGTCCGTTTTGTACTAAACATCCCGCACATCAACTTTCATCAGATATTTCATTTTTACTTAAATTAGAGCTTGTATGGACAAACAGAAAGATAGGCAGTCAACCGGACTTTTTTCGCCATCCTGATCATTTACATGTGAACTGGTCTACGACAAGGGAGCTAACGTGCGAAAACTAGTTTTCTGGGAAACAGCTGTAAAAAATAAACAACTCGTTTCGTCAGTTTATTGTTATCTCATTAATTGTTCTCTTTTCCAGAGGTTTCAAGGACGTTCAGTAAGTGTTGTTTTTGGTCGGAATATTATTATAGTTCATCGTGTAAGTTGCTAGTGTGGAACATTTAAAAAAGTAACAATGAAGAAGTGACGTTTACTCTAATACCGCGCAGCAGCTGTTGTCTTGTTTTCATTCGTCTCTCTTTCCAGATGTTCTGATATCATTTTTGTGTAAGTGTTTCTGTGGATTATCGTCTTAGCATTTCGCATGAAATGAAACATGAGTGTTGATAAGGAGTTCAGTGCCGTATACGGACATATTTCCATGAAAAGGATGATGAAAACATTGAAGAGAGCGATTATGATGAAGACGAAGTATGTCTCAGGCAGAAGATGATACCGAACAAACTTTTGTTAAGATTGACCTGTCTGTTGTGGAAGTAAAGGCGGAGGAGGAGCTGGTAACAAAGTTTCTGTCAAAAGATTGTTATAATAATAAATGTCATACACTGATACCACGGGAAATGATCGAGAGTACGCGGTACAATTGTTTAGATGTGTCGAAAAAGGAACTTGATTTAGTGGTACTAAGTCACATCGAAGCTGGAATTATGAGTAACGAAAAGCTAGAAAGTGTATACGCAAAGCTTGCCTGGCGGAAGAAATATGGACAGAGACAGGATACATAAGTAATGAGGCATAAAATTACATTTACCTTCTACAGAGTACCTGTTTTTCGTTCGTTTTTCCTTTTTGTGCATGCGTGTGGGAAGAAGCGTTACGAACATTTAGTACGTCATTTTGACGCACAGGGTGTAACAGTGCGCCAACACGGACTGGCAAATGAACCGAGTACACATCCAAACAACAATTTAAACCGGCTGACATCGAAAAAGCTGTTAAATTCATCGAGTCTATAGCCGATTTAATGGCTCTTTCACTGCCAGGACGACTCCCAAAATTTTAGGATTTTCGGATAATGAAACTGCCATCCAGCGAGACGAAGTCCTCATTTTATCGAAAATACATTTCTTCACTCAGTGATGACGAATTGAAAATAACTAATTCAGTTTTCGACGGATATGGTCCAAATACATACCCTACGTTACAGTTATGAAACCAGCGGATGATCTCTGCGATGTCTGCCGTGGTAAGTAGCTTATTATTTGCTCATTTTATAGTTGTATCAAACCTTAAGATTAAATTCAGTATTTTTTCTTTTAATAGGAAACGCAATATCGATTGCGCAAGCCAAAGGTGTTACTGACATTGAACGGGAACAGAAGCTTAATCAATTTCTTGATCACTTCCACCGAGCCCGAAATCAACGAGTATATTATCAAAGTTGGTGTAGAAGTACTGACCCTACAGCAGTCCTTCTGTCATTTAATTTTGCCCAAACCGTTCACTACCCTGTCAGTTCACAACAACCTGGTACAGCATACTTCAAAGCAACCAAGAATGTGGAGTCTTCGGAATTACAGGCGAAAAACAAAAATTTCAGGTTAGAATTTCAAACTGAATCATAGGAACTCAAATTGCTCGCCTTTACAGGATCTTACTTATAATTTTTTTTTACAGTACAATTACTTGGCTCGGGGTCTTAACAAACCTCTTTTATTCAATTTCCTACTTACAAGACACACTAAGTTCGCGCCTGATCGTTACTTCGGTATTTTCAAAAGTAAGTATGTTCTCAGTAACATCGACACGTATGCAGATTTACTGCAGTGTGTCGAGGCATCATCACCTGGGGGTTATAATAAAGCTGTATCGCCTGAAGAAGTCGTCTGGTATGAGAGGGACGGCTATTTTAAACCACTGTACAAGTAACTTGTTGGAATAACGCAATTCCATCATTTCATAATCTCTACAGATTGTGTAAAAACAAAAAAATTCGCAGACAGTGAAGAAGTGCAGTCCTTTAAGCTTCTGTTAAAACCTATCGATCCTGAAATGCCGAAAGTTATTCAACCAGCGGAACGAAAGATATTTTATTATATTTGCGGTTGTTTCTTGATAGGTTAAGATTTGTGTTCTTATTTCAAAATTCTTTACCATGGGCTTGTTAAACGATTTTTTTTTTTAATATTTGCCTTTTCTGCGGCTTATCGGCTTATAAAGGATAGTAACTCCACCTCAGATGTGGCCAGAATGGGTATTCCTGAGCCCTAGATTTAGGACTATGATGTAGAGGGATCTTGCGAGAGAATGGCCGTGAATGGAGAACGGATTTGATTCTTGTTGATACTGTACACAATTGTTCATAGTTAATTTGAAGCTTTATGCAGCTGATTCCCATAACCCACACATGTGAGGAGCGGTTGAATAGTTGCGATAACAGCGACCTTAGCTTTGTAAGAGTAGGTGCGTTAATGTATCGCATTGGGAGTATACTGATCCCATAACTTCCTTTTTGATTTATTTATATTTGAAAATTTAAGAAAAGTGTCGGTTTTTCGACTTTTTGATACAACTGTGTTATATTTTATGTTTTTAGTGCGTCTGCACTAATTTGGCGTTTAGCAGCCCGCCACCGCTCTAGGATTTGTTCAGAATTGGTTTTTTGTTTTCATTATTGGCGAAAGCCATCCTGCGGTGCCGAAAAGTTGTATTGATTTGAGTTTTTAAGATTGTTAGACCGAAATCTTACTTTGTTTTTTCTACCAATATGTGAAGTGTTGGAAAATTGTGGCTCTAGTGGTAATACGTACCGACCATTATTTGATCGAGTAGTTGTAGCTTTAGAGAAGTCTTCACAATTTTCTAGAGTTTGAAATTACCTTAATTGTGCATTAAGGTATTTATTTGTATTGTACTCAACTTGAGTTGGTATGGTAGTAACTAGTTTGGTAACTAGACCACTTTGTGTTTCACTGTGCAACGTTTGAGCTATGCGTGCCTTTGAGCAACATGTTGTCACTTGGCAATTTTTAGAATTTTGGTTTTCGGGATTTGTGTTTGCAATTAATCCCGTGGTTCTTGATTTATAAGCGCTTCTTTGGGGTGAGATGTGATATCTGCTAAAATTAAGCATTGAATTGTGCCTTTTGTTACAATAGAAGCAGTTAAATTTGCTTTTGCAATTATTAAGATTGTGTGAGTGGGACAAGCAGTTTGTACAGAGTCTTTTTGAGCTGACAAAGTTGCTCCTTTCATTTATGTTTAATTTTTTAAACTTCTCGCAAGTTTTAAGCTTATGCCCTCTTGTGCATAGTTCGCATGACGTATGTTTTCTTTGTTCGGATGTGAACGATTGTGTTTTGTTAGAAATTCTGTTTAAATTGGTTTTGTTACTAACTTGGGGTCTATTTAAGCTTCCACTTTGGTCGTCTTTGTTCTTAGTTTTTCTTTTAACCTTTCCGCAATTTCATATTGGGTGGTGAGAAAATCTTTCATTTGTTGCCACGTTGGGCACTTTTTTCGTGATGAGAGCGATTGCTCCCATAGAAGTAACGACTTTTCTGGTAATGCGGCGGTGCAAATGTTTACCAGGATAGAGTCCCAGCTGTCTGTGGGGATATTCAGTGTCGATAGAACCGACAAACAATTAGAAACAGTGGATTCTAGTTTGATGAATTCTACACTTGTTTCTTTCTTAATTTTAGGCAAGTTTAATAGTGTCGTTACTTTCTTATCGACCAATATTCTTTCGTTTTCATATCTAGCTTTTAGAGCTCCCCAAGCCAAACTGAAATTATCGTCATTAAGAGCGAACTGTTTTATTATTATGCCTGCTTGACTTTTAGTTTTGTATCTGAGGTGATACAATTTTTGCGTTTGTGATAATTGAGGATGGTTTATGTACACGGCCGTGAACATGTCCCGGAAGGACGGCCATTCTTCATAACCTCCGTAAAATGTGTCTGTGTCACATGCGGGCACCTCGATTTGCATGGCTGAACTTGCCTTTTGATCGCCTATTTGTGGCAGCTCTACTCTACTGTGCGGAGTAGGTGCAGTTGCTTTAATTAGCTTCAATTGATCTGAGATCATAGCTTTTGTTTCTTCATATTGGTCTAAGCAGTTTTCGTATATATCGTAAGCCGATGATTTAAAATTTTGAGGTAGATCTGAATCGTCAGATTCTATTATGGCGTCATGAGCCGCTTGGGGTTTTATCCAAAAATTGTCGAGATTTATAATTTTGATTTCTAGTAACTATTCCGAGTTTTCGTGAATCGGTGAAGAGGCAAATCTAGTGCAGTATCTTGTTAAACTGTCACTTTCTGAAATAAATTTAAAAGCCTGTTTTGAGCGTGTAGCTGCTACAGGTGCATTTTGATTTTTTCCGTTATTAACCATTTTGGTTTTTTTTTTAATATCTGCATAAATAATTAATATTTGTTTCCTCTCAGTGCGACTGATTTGAACAAGCAATATATTATGATTTAAAACCGAATACTCTTTTATGTAAATAAGAGTTTATTATTTCGGATTATCTTGCTGAAAATATTAGCTTTATTAATAACGTTTTGTATTACTTGCGACAGAATAGTTTGTTTTATTATCTTACCCCTGTGGTAATTTGTAATTTCTTAACTTAATTGTTAAGAAACGCACCTTTAATTAATTTATATTTATTATGTCCGAATGTTTTGTATTTAGGTACACCCTAATACGTGGACTTCTATGTACATGCGTATATAGGTACTTATGTTTTGTGCAATTGAGAGCTCTTTGGAGAGATGAATGTGCTTTTTACCTAAGCATGCACGAATTGTTAGTATTATGTTTATGTTCTTAACCAATTGAGAGATCGTTAGGAGATCCATTTGCTTTTTGTAAGCTTGGTTGTTTATGCACTGTGAAGAGAGCGCGAAAACGTAATTGGAAAATAGGGTGCACACAATTATATGGAAATATGAATTTTATAAATATGTTTCGCAATATGTAAGCGTAATATTTATAATATATGGTACATTCACTAAGTAAATATGCTTATTGTATGTATGTTTGTATTTTTGCCTCTCTTGTTTTGTTTTTTGTCTTATAATTGTAATTAATGTTTGTGCTTACATAATTTATGCAATCCTGTTTATTGTTTTTGTTAAACATAAGGGGTATTGCTGAACAAGTTTGTTTGAATTTTTTTTTTTGGGTAATTTAGTGTGTTTTGAGTACATAAAGGTAAGCTTTTATGTTTTTATATACATATATTTTTTATAAATGTATATTTTGATATATACATAAGTATATTACTCTAAACTTTTACCGTGTTTGGTAAAATTTTATTAGCTTTAGGCATATGTATGTGAAATAAATAAAGGACATAATACGCTCACTGTGTTTGCCAATATGTGTTTTTTGGGATAATGTAATGGCTGTAAATATGTTTGTGCATTTGGTAAAATGCCTTTTCTCCTCCCGAATAGTTTCCAGTTGGTTTGTCTGTTCGCCTTGTTCCAATTTCTGTTCTCCACCTGGCCACCTACTTGTGCTGTTGGGTTGTTTGTATGAATATTTGTTTTAATGTTCGTGCCCGTTTATTTCGTTTTGTGTTTGTTTTATTGTTTATGTGTTTTTGCTTTTCGCGCCCGATTTATATTTTAAGTATTTTATTGTTTTTTCTTGCTTTCGCGAACGTTGTGTGGGATTTTGTTTGTTTAAACCTTTTAAATTGTTTCTTAGGTATGTATTGTCACTGCATTTTTTTAGATTTTTGGCGGTTCACTGCACTTTTTCCTGTTTTTGTTTTGTAAGTTTATGTTTTCGTCACCGCAGTTTTGGTTTTTTCTTCATTCCACTGCACTTTATTTTTTTT
>NW_017535077.1:0-17186 GCF_001853355.1 Bactrocera latifrons
CTATGATAGACGTTCTCTGCTATAAATATACGTTCTCTGCATTAAGTACTTTAGTGATTGAGTAGGAACTGGAGTATAGGTGTGATAGGCAAAATTACAGAATTTTGTTTGATGATGACGATGTTGACGTTGTGGAAAGGACCGATATTAAATGACTGTCGTTAAGAGCAAGGACTCTTTTAGGTACCAGTCGACAGGTAGTAGAAATTAAATCTGTAGCTGAGGGTGAGTTATTATATTTGAAAATACAATATAATTTAAATTTTCCAGATTATGATTTTATAGACGGTGTAGAAAAAGTTTCTATAGATGTAGGAATAGCTGAACTTAAATTATATAAAAATTGCAATAGGACATTATGGCCAAGATTTTACAACAATTATATTTAAGAGTAGAAGAAAGAAGAAATTTCACGGATTCTAGCAAAATTAAAGATAGTTTCTTTTTTAGCAATAAAATAGGGTCTTTGAAAATTGTCAACCAACAAAACCTACCAGATACTTTTGGTTGTGTTATTTTGACAAAAGTTGGTGATGTTTTCAGTGAGCCTTTGGTGTCCTCATCTGGTTTAGGTATTTTAGTAGGTGAAATTATAGATGAAGACATTCATATTCTTAAAAAAAGAAGATTTAGAATTTAAATATTTTTCTGTTCCAATAGGGAATAATTTTATTTTAATTACTCTATTGCATAATTTATTTTATAATTTGACATAGATAAATGGATTTCTCATTTTTGGTTGACTCCTCCTCCACGGAGAGCTTTGGTACACGGCAGTGATATGGTAAAACGACTTTATTTTACTTATATGTTTTTCTTTGTAATAATTGTAACTTTCTTTATAGGAGAAGAAATGAGCCGTTCTCGTATCGCCGAAGCCCATTCGCAGCGTATGGCCACCCAACTCCAACATAATAAAAGTGGCGATATCGCGCTTTTACTGCAAAACATTCTGGATACACTTGTTACATTCATCGATTTATCGCATTTTGATTGAACATTAGGGCTTACGAAAGATGTTTACATGGTTTATTCCACACAAATTAACTGACGACAACATTAGGGCTTACGAAAGATGTTTACATGGTTTATTCCACCCAAATTGACTGACGACCAAAAATTGCTCAGAAAAAGAAATTGTTTCCAATATGATCCCGAAACGAAACGCTAGAGTGCTGAATGGAAGGCAAAAAAATGAGGCACGGAGAAGTCAAAAGTGAAGACAATGCTGATTTGTTTTTATGATTCCAAGGGTATTGTCCACAAAGAATTTGTTTCACCCAGTCAAAACGTTAATGCGGTATTCTATATTGGAGTTTCGAAGCGTTTGATGCGCCGTTTTCGACGTGTTCGGCGCCGATATCGCGAAGATTGTTGTCTCATCGATCGACACTTGTGACCGATTATTTGACCAAAAATCACATTTAAACCATGAACCACTTCTGCCTTTTCTGAAAAATGCGTTTGCCCATGAGAGAAAAGCGTTATGCAGACGTGGAGGGCATTCAAAGGATTTTGCCGAAAAAACCATTTGTTATGTTTTTTAAGTCCTGTTTACTTTGGAATGCCCCTCGTACATAAATATTTAGAGATAATTATATATTTATAAGCGACCATCACCCTAACCCTAAAATCTACCAAAAGATGTCATTATTTAGCTATACAATTGCGATGGGAAAGCGGGCAAAAAGGCTTTGACAAAATTAAAAATAGTGGATATCACTTCCGGTAAATATTAAACTATTTAGATACGTTCCCCTTTTTAGTTATTAATGTTTTATATATAGCTGCATTTGCAAGTATGCACTTTAACAAAACTTTAGCTATAAGACATTATGTTAATTTAATTAGAAAACTCCTTCCGCATCATTAGTTCTGTCGTCACAGCAACGGTATGTGCCACTTTTACTTCAGGGTGGCGTTCCATTTTTCTCATTGAGAGATTTACACCGGCGTCCAGGTCCCGCTTTTTTCTGCGATAATTCCCCAGTTTCCTTCACTCTCCAACATGACGCTGACTAAATTGTCCGGGTTTATTAGGACAACCAGGTGTTCGGCGGCGGTGCGTTTTCGTTGCATTGCCTAATACTGTTCGGTAGACTGAATACCCTTTCCTCTCGAGTCCGTGTTTGGCATACCCCACTCTACTAAGTACCTCCCCTGCGGGGGAAATATACAATTATATAAAAATTCGGAGAAAATGATTTTCTAATAATAGTATGCCTTTATGTCAAAAATTAGTTGAATCGGACAAATAATAATCCTAGCCTAATATAAAGATTTTCGAACTTCATGTGCACTTTGTACCGTATACATATATCGAAAAATATGTGGGTTATGTCAATAAAATTAAGAGAGCGTATTTTACTAGTAATGGTTCATCTTTGTAATTAAAATGGATAAAATCTGGTAAAAACTTGCCCTAGACCCCTTATAACTAACAAATCTTATTTTCTTGAAAATATTTCCTAGACTTTAACCACGCTAAGTTGCAATAAAAATAAAATGTTCAGTTACACCTGAACTTAGCCTTTCCTTATTTGTTGAAATAGTTAAATATGTGAACTCGATTTTCTGAATAGGGCCATTCACTTCGATATCAGGGGCTAGGTATATTTGAATTTGAAACGGAATTACCTCGATAATGCCTTAACATGTAACTTTAAATAAAATTAAATGAAAAGATGCAAAATAAGAATTTATATTTTAACATTTACAAAGAACGAAATATAACTGATACATTAAATAATTGAGGTGTGTGAATAAGTCAAGAAAATTTTAAATTCTTACAGATGAAAGCGAAATTTGTATATGTTTCGTCGTGAAGCCCAACCTCAATATTTTATCAAGTTTCCAAGCTAAGTAAAGTATTAAAAACCTATAATAAATTCAGATATGCATACATAACATGTATATTATAAAATATGTTACAAATTCGTAATTAGTCATGTGTTGGAGTTATATATTTATCCATTCTATATTGAAATAATACTCCTAATAATGAAAATTTCTTGATTCCTACTGGAAGATTGTAGAATTAAGAAAAATAGTACTTTTGTAAGTATGTATGCCGAATGCGAGAAGTGTGGTTATAGCCTAACATGTTGTCTGAGATTCATAACGTATAATAAATCTTTATTAATGCATTTTTTCTATTTTCATTAATATTGTTATTAGTGAGCAAAGTTTTTACTTTAGAGAAAAATATTACCGTTTGGCCCACAACCTTAGTAGCAAAAGCAATAATCGATACCATGTGACGCGGTAACCAACTATGGGTGTCCAAACATAAAGCCAATCATCCAGTTTTCTGTAACCTGGAAGTTACCAAAATAATAGTCAAATAAAAAATATTCAGTGCCAGATAGATAACCAAACAAATAGGCCATGCAAAAGACGCTGTTAACAAAAGAATAGCAAATAGTTGTCCAAATAATTGGAAAATTAAACAGCTAGAAGTGACCATAGACGAAATGCATGTACACACGTGCGAACGGTGTGCCGCATACCTACAAACACCTCTTATACTACTACCTATCCATATCAATTTTTTGTTTTAATGGAAAAATCTATTCTAAGAGTAGCAACATATCATTGTTAGTATGTTATTAATGTTTAATAAATTAGAATCTTTTCAAAACTGGAAAAATCGAATAAAAACAAAATTTCTTCCGCTACAAAAACTACATCAAGAAACTATCCCAAACTATATCAAAAGTTTATAATAAAATAAATTGAAACACTGCCACTACAACAACAACAAAGATAATACATTGAAATACGTAAGTTGCGGACAAAAAAGGTTTTGTGAATGGTGTTAAGCGAATCCTTGATTTAATTGCAGATGGTGGATAATTTAAATTTTTTCTAGTTATTTTTTTTTTTTTTTTGAAAATTTATTTCATAACATTTAGTGTAAGTGACAATTATGTGAAAAGTGTGATTAACACTGAAATAGCATGCATTAATTTGCACTTGAAAACGATAAGTTTGAGAGAGGTTTATAAATATAATTGGGGGATTCTCTTGCTCTTGTAAAACCCTTGCACAGTACACGAATTGCAGAATTTTCCATTTGGTCTAACGACACAAAAATAAACACACACACAAAATTATTTGCACAGGCTGTAAAATCTGTCAGACCGTCTTTATTTTCGTGCAATGACACGTGAAAATATAATTGCCTTCCCTGTTTTAGCTCTCATTTTACATAAAGACATATTACGCCGTTAAATTGTTGAGGAGGGTAAGTTTTAAATAGATTTTATAATTTCATATTTAAATTATAAAGATTTGTTACATTTTTTGTTATAAATGAATACAGAAAGTGCGCCAATTCACAATAGTCATTCTAAAGAAATTGACCGAATCAGCCGTTCATATATCACTAGATTATGAATTTTGTGTCATCGTGCAATCTTGCCAGAGCAAGAGAGTCCCCCCACTGTTTAAGGGGGATTCAGTGCTCTGAAACAATGTTTTGGCAATTTTGTCTCCAATATTTAGGTAGTATCACCCTCGGTTTTCTCTTTTATATAGTATGTGTGCATGCATTGTATATTTAGGCAGGGCTTTAGCATAACATCCTCCGAATTCGGATTAGATTTTTTCGATTAAGATTATTAATATATATAAGTAAAACCTTAGTAGACTTATGTATAGTTTTCGAGATTTTCGCATTTAATCCAAGAATTCGAGATCATATATAATTAAAAATTATTATTTATTGATCTACAACTTTGCTTCCGCCACCTAAATGTCTCTAGGGTCTTGGACATTTGTGTCAACATTCACTCAACAAAATATTTGTAGAGATCTGTTTGTATCCCAAATTTATTCCCAACTGAAAATGTCACTTTTTGAGCCGAAATCTCTTTTACTGAGGCTGGTACATACATAGATAATACTATTTTACTATGTTCGGACCGACAACGAAAACATGTTTTCGTGGGAAAACTGGTTTTCGTCCATGTAAAATCTGTCAAACGAAAACACAGTTGTAATCGGTRCATGCTTTAGTTTAATCGATTTTTTTGGAAGACAGATTTTGATGTCACTTGATATTTATTTACATTCCATATACAGTTGTCAGTTTGTATTTGATATTAATATTAAAAAACAAAAATTCAAAAAAAGAAATTGTTGGAATGATAGCGCAGAAGCCCTACTGATTGAATTGTGGCAGAATAAAATGAGTGCTTTTCGCGGGCCAAGGAAAATTAACCACATAGTGGAGAAAATGAAAATGGAGTTRCAGCAAAAAGTTGTGCATTTCATGGCGAGTGAAATCAAATCTAAAATGCACATCTTTCACAGAGATATGTAATTAAATAAAATTAAGGAAAAATAGAGTTATTACAAAAATATAATTGGGGCGTTCACAACCTGTCTTAAAGCATCGTAAAGTCATAAAATTTTGAATTTTTACACTTGTTTAAATAAAAATTTGGGTTTTCACATGTCTTTTAAAGTTATAAGTTATAACGATTCGAAAACATAGTATTGAGAATTTTAAATGTGTAAAATAGTTTTTGTCTGTAATCCAACAACAAATTTTTTTTAAACAAGTGTAAAAATTTAAAATTTTACGACTTTACGATTTAAGACAGGTAGTGAATACCCCACACGTTTTACAGAAAAGAGAAGACAGCAGTCGGGTCAACTGGCGGTTCTCTCTCGCAGTGGCCACTGTGTGAATAAATCAGAGCTGTACTGTTGACGTACGTTAGCTACAACGCAAGGAGCTTAATGGAGGAAAGCTTTCAAAGTAAGAAACATTTGTTTTGTAATTCAGTATATTATTTAAATTTACATACATATATACATTTTTAAAAAGGTGCTGCTGACTCCAAACTACTTCAAATTTCGGTGGAATTTGTTGCTCCATCTCAATTGCCATCATAGGTTTGCCTACCTTGACCCTCAGCGATGCCGATGTCGCCAACCGATACATCTTCGTTAACAGTACTGTCTCCCGAGCCGACTGATACTGTAAATAAAAAAAGAATCATTTTCAGAGCCTTATATTAAAAATATTTGAAAAAATTCAAAAACAGCTCTAGAAAGCAAGTCAGGAATCCAATGAAACCAGCAAAAAATATTATGGCATGAATTAGTTCTCATATGGAAAATAATATATGGCATTATATGGATAATAAAGTTAAATTTTCTTTGGTGTGTACAACTTTAGCTGCTGGCGTATGCCGATGATATTGATATAATCGGCCTCAACACCCGCGCCGTTAGTTCTGCTTTCTCCAGACTGGACAAGGAAGGAACACAAATGGGTCTGGCAGTGAACGAGATCAAGACGAAATATCTCCTGTCATCAAACAAACAGTTTTCGCACTCGCGACTTGGCACCCACGTCACTGTTGACAGTCATAGCTTTGAAGTTGTAGATAATTTCGTCTATCTTGGAACCAGCGTAAACACCACCAACAATGTCAGCCTAGAAATCCANGTCAGCCTAGAAATCCAACGCAGGATAACTCTTGGCAACAGGTGTTACTTCGGACTGAGTAGGCAATTGAGAAGCAAAGTCCTCCCAAAAACCAAACTCTATAAGTCACTCATAATTCCCGTCCTGCTATATGGTGCAGAGGCTTGGACCATGTCAACAACGGATGAGTCGACGTTGCGAGTTTTCGAGAGAAGTTCTGCGAAAAATTTCGCATTCGATGGAACGATGAGCTGTACGAGATATACGACGACATTGACATAGTTCAGCAAATTAAAAGACAGCGGCTACGCTGGCTAGGTCATGTTGTCCGGATGGACGAAAACACTCCGGCCGGGGAAAGCAGAGGAAGAGGAAGATCTCCACTCCGTTGGAAGGACCAAGTGGAGAAGGACCTGGCTTCACTTGGAATATCTAATTGGCGCCACTTAGCGAAAAGAAGAAACGACTGGCGCGCTGTTGTTAACTCGGCTATAATCGCGTAGGCGGTGACTACGCCAATCAAGAAGAAGAAGAGTGTACAACTTTATCTTTGATTTAATGTATATGTAATTGTGTAAAATGTAGACATTATGATACAATATACACATGTCCTTACCAAAATATGTACAAAGTGCTGTCCGAATCATTTCTCCATTAATTTTGTCTTCAGATGCATATGAAACGCAACTAGCTTTAGACAGCTTTAGAGTTGTCAATTCCTTTTCCGGTGTCCAAAAGCAACTCTACGTGTTTTCGAAAGAGCGTTGTTCAATTCTCAAAATTATTTTGATTTACAGTAAATGGATACGGTTTCATTAGTTGTTTCCTATATCGAAAGCCGAATCCCCAATAATGAATACTGACATATTTACACCTGAAATTTCTCTAGACATTTCGCTTAGTAAAGGACAACTGTCTATTTCTTCCTTAAGTGATGATGTTTCATAAATTTGAGAGTCATTACATCGCCCGGACTTCCTACGTTTATGTAAGTGAAATAGTATCTGAAAATATGTTTTAAACATTACTTATGTACTTATATGTACTATATATTGAGTTCTTAGACTTTACTTAGCATCAACTAATGCCATTAAAACGGTGGAATACCAGCCTTATTATAATTATAATAATCTACAGCTTCGTCAGATGATGGATGAATCTCAATGTGGCATCCGTCTGTAAACAATTATTATAACATTAAGGCAAATTTAAGATTTTATAACCAGTATTTACCAATTGCTCCTGAGCATTGTGGGAATCCAATTACCTCGAAACCAGTCACAATTCGGTTATACTTTCTCTGTTTCGAGGCAACATTTTAAAATAGGATGGTTGTAGTAATCTCCAGATTTCGGTGCAAAATTCCAGTAAAAATTCGCACACCGTTGATTTTCCTACACCGAACATATTGGCGAAACTACGATACTCTGCAGATGACCCTCAATGAAATAATGTTATAGCCACTCTTTTCTCGATAAGAATAGCTTTTCGGTAATTTGTATCCATTTTTTGTACGGGTGGAGAATGTCAGGGTTGTGTTTAGTATCCGCCGGTTAATTTTGGCTCACCGTACGTAAACGAGAGAGCCAAATGGAAAATTTTAAACAAGCGTGTATGCTTAAATTATCGAACTTTGTTTTAAAACATATTTTATAAAAATCGGTTTACAAATTTTTCCACAAATTCACTTTAAAAAATGCTATTTTTTGCAAATTTCTAAATATATGCTAGTGTATTTTCATCTGTTGTGCATTGTACCAAACCAATTATGGATACATTTTCACGCACATATATTACTTATGAATTATAAAAACCACTAGTAATGTTTTTAATTACTTTTGATTGTTAATTTCTTTGTAAATCTTTAAATAAAATACACCTTTTTCTGCATTGAGTTCAATAATGCGAAAAACCAAAATGACTGCCTAATTAGTACTTTCAAATTACCGAGAAAGCACGAACAAAAGGGAATAAATTAAACCCACTTAGCAATAAATGTATGAAGTGAACGCGAAAAGGTGTTCAATRCTAAAATACTGTGGATTGCGTAGCCGGTGTTGGACCGGCCAGGGTTATTTTTTTAAAGCGCGGCCGAATTCCGCCAGTACAGAAAGGAGTTCTACGCGAAAGAACCCTGAACACCCCGGTGCTGGATCAACCAGGGTTATTTTTTTGAAGCGCGGCCGAAGGCCGCTACTACGGGAAGGAATGAAATGCTAAAATACTGTGGAGGAAAAGGTGTTCAATGCTAAAATACTGTGATTGGCGTAGCCAGTGTTGGACCGGCCAAGGTTATTTTTTTAAAGCGCGATCGAAGGATAGATGCAATAAAATATGTATATACATTGCACTGAAAAATTTTGGCTTTCTTTATTTTGATCCATACAAAATCCATACAAAAATGGTGGCTGGGTTGCATTGGTTTCAGTTTGTATGGAAAAATGAGCAAAAACACTGATTTTTGGTCATTTTCAAAGGCCTCCCTACAGGTCCAAAGGGGCTCTAGGGGGTCGAGGGGGGTTATTAAAAAGTTCGATCCTTCCTCTTTCCAACAAGGGGTCGGGAGCGGGGGTAGCCCGACCCTGTTTTTCTCCATAAACGATTCTTAACCGGCGCGATACTAAACAATCCCCGAATGTCACATAATTTATCAAAATAACTTCGGTCCATGCGGAAGTTCTCTTTAAAAAAAGCATATAATTGAAAACTTTTGCATAAGTAGGAACATATACACTCTTTTTTTGTCCAACATGAATTAATCGACATCCCAAGGTCCTTTATTAAATCCAATACGATTGCATGTTGTTTCTTTAACTCGGCTATCTATTTTGCCAAAGCATGGTGCTGAGTAGTAAGACTTTCCAATAGTTCTCTTGAAGAATTGTCGTTGAGCAGGATATTTATTTGGCTTCTCAAAACCAATGCTTTCGTAATTTACATCTTTTTCTAGGAATTCTAAAAACCACGATCTTTAGTAATAATAATAAGCAAATATTAAGGATTTCAAAACTTACCATTATCGTTCCATAAATGTAAACAAAGAAATAAATTTGTGAGCTGTCAGTGAAAACTCAGCGAAAACACAAATTTTTGGTCCGAACGACTTAAATTCAAAAGGTTTTCAATGTCGGTCCGAACAGAGTATTACTCTACTACTACCATCTACATATATGATTTCTACTACGTATTAAAAAAATATATAATTTCACAAAAAAATGGATCATAAAGCATTTCGTGTGTTWATTAAGCATTGCTTTCTGAGGGAATGAGGGAAACCGTTGGGACGTTTTTATACAATAAAGCCTAAAATTTACAAAAAAAAACAAAACGCGGCAGCAAAGTTGTAGACCAAGTTTATTAAAATGGTGATTTTACTCTTACAAAACTCTCTTTATTTTCTGTATGCAAAAATTTTTGTTATTTCAGGTTCCGGAAAAGGCTGAGTTTCAGGTCCAATGAAAATTTGTTCATATATGCAAATTGTTGACTGCCAGAACTCCGAAGTCCCTTAGTTGCATCACGGGTGACATGGAGGAACAAGAATAGTATATTTGGAGTTTTCATCAAAAATTTTCATATCACATGTCAGAACTGATTGTTGAAACGCTGTTAAAAGCGTGGGCCAGTCTTGATGCAATGGTAAATACATTGATCAGAAAAGTGAATATACTTTTTGCGATGAACGGAACAAAGACTGAGGCCAGTAGGTCCTTGTGGCATTTACAGTGACCATATAAATGAGCGCAAACTCGGTGTGGGATTCGTGGTAGGAGAGAGRCTCCGTCGCTCTCAAAGTATAGCCACAATCCGCAGAGAAGTTCTTCAACACATCGCTGATTTGCGCTTGGAGCACACCTATGAGAGCTACCCCCACAACGATGTTAAAATCTTACTTGGCGACTTTAACACCAGAGTGAGGAAGGAAGTTAGCTATGGCACAACAGTCTGTAAATTCAACCTCCACGAGGAAACATCCCCAAATGGGTTGAGCCTGATCGACTTCGACGAGGCCCGAAATATGGTTATCTGTAATACTAGATTCCAGCATAGAAAAATTCACCAAACTACGTGGATGTCTCAGAAACGAAAAGCTACCAACCAGATCGATCATGTTGTGATAGACGGTAGACATGTCTCCAGTATTTTAGACGTGCACCACTATCTTGTTGAAGCCAAGATTCGCACAAGTGTCAGTACACCAAAAAACGCAGATAGTCGAACGATTTTCTACTCTACTTGCACCCCTGCTCTTTGAGAGCAAAAATTCGGTATAAGTGAACTGTGAGACGGCATCTCAAGATCCTTACGTACAGCTGCACACGTAACCATTGGTTTTCGGAAAAATCAAAGGAACAGCTGGTACGACGAGAAATGTCGTGTCGGAGCGGAGAGAAAACAGATTGCCTATCTCACTACGTTACAATCGACCACAACAAGGCGATAGGAGTCGAGACGCATTTGCAGACAGAAACAGAGAGAGATCGAAGTGCGCGAGTACGAAGATCTTGACACCCTAGACGACGGCGGTATGCTCGAAAATTCTATACAAATTCTATGCGGCGGCTTACAGAAGCTTTCAAGACCAGAGCTTACTCTTGTAGAACCCCCAAAGGTGATCWAGTCACCGATGCCCAGAGCATACTTAACTTATGGAGGGAACTGCTCCAGCCTGCTGAATGGCAGTGAACGCACAATGAGAATAGAAGGCGAACCCGATGCCCCAATCGACGACGATGGAGCAGACGTTCCATTGCCCGACCAGGAAGAGTTCGAATAGCAATTACCCGTCTGAAGAACAACAAAGCAGCTGGGGCCGATGGATTGCCGGAAGAGCTATTCAAACACGGCGGCGAAGAACTGATAAGAAGCATGCATCAGCTTCTTTGTAAAATATGGTCGGACGAAAGCATGCCCAACGATTGGAAYTTAAGTGTGCTATGCCCAATCCTCAGAAAAGGAGACCCCACAATCTGCGCCAACTACCGTGGGATAAGCCTCCTCAATATCGCATATAAGGTTCTATCGAGCGTATTGTGTGAAAGATTAAAGCCCACCGTCAACAAACTGATTGGACCTTATCAGTGTGGCTTCAGACCTGGAAAATCAACAACCGACCAGATATTCACCATGCGCAAAATTTTGGAAAAGGCCCGTGAAAGGAGAATCGACACTCACCACCTCTTCGTCGATTTCAAAGCTGCTTTTGACAGCACGAAAAGGAGCTGCCTTTATGCCTGCCGCGATGTCTGAATTTTCTGCTTTCTCCAGACTGGACAAGGAAGCAACACAAATGGGTCTGGCAGTGAACAAGGGCAAGACGAAATTTCTCCTGTCATCAAACAAACAGTCCTCGCACTCGCGACTGTCATAGCTTTAAAGATAATTTCGTCTATCTTGGAACCAGCGTAAACACCACCAACAATGTCAGCCTAGAAATCCAACGCAGGATAATTCTTGCCAACAGGTGCTTCTTCGGACTGAGTAGGCAATTGAGAAGCAAAGTCCTCCCAAAAACCAAACTCTATAAGTCACTCATAATTCATTCTTGCTATATGGTGCAGAAGCTTGAACGGTGTCAACAACGGAGGAGCCGACGTTGCGAGTTTCCGAGAGAAAAGTTCTGCGAAAGATTTATGTTCCTTTGCGCGTTGGCCACGGCGAATATCGCATTCGATGGAACGATGAGCTGTACGAGATATACGACAACATTGACATAGTTCAGCGAATTAAAAGACAGCGGCTACGCTGGCTAGGTTATGTTGTCCGGATGGACGAAAACACTCCAGTACCCGCCGGGGAAAGCAGAGGAAGAGGAAGACCTCCACTCTGTTGGAAGGACCAAGTGGAGAAGGACCTGGCTTCACTTGGAATATCTAATTGGCGCCACGTAGCGAAAAAAAGAAACGACTGGCGCGCTGTTGTTAACTCGGCTATAATCGCGTAAGCGGTGACTACGCCAATCAAGAAGAAGAAGAAGACTAGTGTGCATGACTATTGTGAATTGGTGCACCTTCTGCATTCATTCTTAACAAAGAAAAAACTAACAAATCTTTATAATTTAAATAGAAATTATTAAATTTATTAAAACCAATTACCTTCCTCAATAATTTAACGCCCTCATATGTGTTTATGTAAAATTACAACTAAACCGGAGAAGGCAATTATATCTTTACGTGTTATTGCACGTAAATAAACATTGGTTTTGATCTGACATATCTTACAGCCTTTGCAAATAATTTTCTGCGTGTGTTTGCTGTTGTGCCGTTGCACCAAGTGGAAAATTCTGCAATTTGTGCACCCTGCAAGGATTTTGCTAGAGCAAGATAATACCCGTAAAGTATTTATTATAATAAATTGTAAAAGGTATAACAATATAGCAATATATCAACCATGTATATGGAGGGAACATTTATCCAGCCGGCTGGATGGCAATGGAAATACAACGCCAGGAGAAGCCGAACCCGCTTCCCCAATCGTTGGCAATGGATCAGACGTTCCATTACCTGACCGCGAAGAAGTTCGAATAGCAAATACTCATCTGAAAAACAAAAAAGCAGAGCGGCCGCTGGATTACCGGGCGAGCTATTCACACACGGCTATTCTAAAAGTAGATCCCACAATCTGCGCCAACTACCGGGAGATAAGCTTCTTTAAGATCGCGTATAAGGTTCTATTGCGCATATATTCACCATGCGCCAAATTTTGGAAAAGACGAGAGAAAGGAGAATCGACACACATCACTTCTTCGTTGATTTCAAAGCTGCTTTCGAAAGTCACGAAAAGGAGCTGTCTTTTTGGGGCGATGTCTGAATTTGGTATCCCCGCAAAACTAATACGGCTATGTAAACTGACGTTCAGGATCGGGAAGGACCTCTCCGAGCCGTTCCATACCAAACGGGGTTCAGACAAAGCGACCCGCTATCGTGCGACTTCTTCAATTTGCTGTTGGAGAAAATTAATTCGAGCTGCAGAACTTAATTGAGCAGGTACAATCTTTTATAAGAGTGACTAAGCAAATGGGTCTGGCAGTGAACGAGGGCAAGACCAAATATCTCTTATCATCAAACAAATAGTCGTCGTACTCGTCGACTTGGCTCTCACGTCTCTGTTGATAGTCATAACTTTGAAATAGTACATAACTTCGTCCATCTTGGAACCAGCATCAACATTAACAACAACGTCGAAATCCAAGCAGAATATCTCTTGCCAACAAATGTTACTTCGGACTAGGTAGACAATTCAGAAGTAAAGACCTCTCTCGACGAACAAAAACCAAACCCTATAAGTTCCAGCTCTGAAAGTATTTGACACAGTACACGATGGGGGAAGCAGAGGAAGAGGAAGACCTCCCCTCCGTTGGAAGGACCTGGCTTCGCTTGGAATATCCAATTTTCGCGCTGTTGTTAACTTGGTTACAATCGCGTAGATACTGCTTACTCGATTATAGCCGGGAATAAAGAAAAAGAATATATCTATATATACATATATATATAAATGGTGATATTTAAAAGTTAACCCTAAATAATTACCGAAATTTTTTAAAAATAACCAAACAAATAACATATCGAATATAGTGAAAGAGGAGAAATAGTGCCTTTTTTCTCGAGACTAGCAGTGCGATTCTGTACTGAGATACAGTATCAAGTCTCTAAATTTGAGATTTTATGTTAGAGAAAGTTTTTGAGACTTCAGATTTTGCTATTCTGTAAGGGACAGTCACAAAGTCTATTACATATTATTATTCAGAGATTTTTTTATACTCGAATGAAAATAAATATGTCGATAACAAATATTAAATTTTCTATAACATAGTAAAAAAACATATTTAGCGATAAAAATAAAAACAATATGTTGACTTTGTTTGATACTATTAACGAAATTTATGTAAAATTGATTTATTTTTAACCTTTTCGTGTTTGAGTTGCTTATAAAATATAAAAAAACCGACAATCGATTAATATCTATTATGATCTCTATTCAGTATATTCAGAATGGCAGACAAGAGTTCTTTTTAATTTTGACACCTGCTAGCTACCAGGTCTCAAATTTGAGGCAATATTTTGACACTAAGGCTAGAGACTGTTTAGTTGGTAGTAACTAGTCACAAATTGAGATTTTACCTCAAAATGTCTCAAATAGATACTAGAGACTGGTTACAGAATCCCGCTATAGAAGACAAGTAAATTATCGGATAACGAATGTATTAATTACTGATGGCCTATCGGTAACCAGTTTACTAACTTTTATCTGTATTGTAGGGGTGTTATCTGACTAATTTATTATTTTGACTTATTGGTTTATACGTTTATATACAAACATATGTATTGATCAAAATGCAACTTTGTGAATATTTATGAATACACGAATATACTGTTTCAAAATAATATACGTATGTAGTCAATGTAAAAATTAAATTTAAAAACTTATTGTGTATAAAATATTTTCAAATATGTGGATCTATTCTACATGTGTACCTTTTACATTTTCTGTTTTAGACTGAAAGGAGGTTTATATTGTTAAAGTATTTGCGGACCGAAAAGCATCTGCGTTAGGTAGTAGCTTACTTCGCTGAATATTCTAATGCTCCACACTTCTATATCTTTGATAAATTTGGCTTCCATCTTCTTTTGCCCCGCCTTGTCCACCAATCTCGCCTTTTGCCTAGTGAACATGTATATTTCTTCTCCGTAACCAAGGTTTTCTTCTCATTTTTTGCGAGTAGGTGTATTGAGATAACGCCACTTATTACTAGCACTACGGATTCGGATACAGAGAGGTACGCCGAGACGACTCTCAGGGCTGCTGCCCGTCTATGTTCCMCGTTTAATGTATCAGCACATATTTTGCTGACATATAATCGCACTGACTGTGAGTTTGCAAACGAACCCCCTTTAATTGCAATAGCTCATCATAGCGCCGTGGTTACATTTGCTGACTTTTTAGGAGCGTGCTGAATATGGCCCAGTATTTGAGTTAGGGTTTTCGTCGTTTGGATAGTTTCTTAGTTAACTTGCATGTTCATCTCCAGCGGATGTGCTTCCTAGTAAGCCGGATTAGCTCGGTTTTTCCACAGCTAGGATAGGGCCCTGTAGTCCCAACCATCTATATCCAACGACGTATAAGTCGTCTGGCATTTCGACGTTTATAATTCCGTGATAGCTGACATCCCATATGTCTGGTCCACGTATAGATCCCTTTGCTGTTCCAGAGGTGATTTCCTTTCTGTGATKTATAGTAGTTCACAGATTTGGAGATAGCTCCGTGCTATTCACTAAGTAGGGTGGCGTTTTGAATCTTATTTCTAACGCGTCATTTGCATTGTCCCATATCTCGCTATTAAATGGCTTTCTTATATCAATTGTTGCAAGGGGGCTTTTGACCTCGAGATGTCTTTCTTTCAACGAGATTCCTAACTCGTCCAAGCATGTATTATATTGGGAAGTCGAAAAATTATTTATTAAGAACAGGGTGTTTATGATGTGGTTCATAGCCGCAAAAAAAAGAAACAGAAGCTCCCAATTTAATGGGGAATATTTTTCGTCATTCGAAAGAACATTCTTTCGCATTTACTTTTGGAAAATTATCTCTTTCAAATATTGGCCGTGGCTACGTCTCAAATGTTCCATCCGTTGAGTCCAATTTTTGATGACTCGTTCGAGCATTTCGACTGATAACTGGCGAATAATATGTGATGTTGTGCTTCAAGGCCTACATCGAAGCGGGATGCCATATATCAGCCCGAGTTGCTACGAACGGCKCCGTATTATTTGTTCACGGTCTTCGTGTACACTCTCATCTATGTTGGCCATAATTTGAGCAAATCACATTCACAAAACACATTCTTTAAAGAATTGAATTTGATGAAATACTGAATAAAGATAACATGACAGTCAAGTCAAGCGTGATCTGTTAAAAAAAGACTGTTGAAAGAAGTACCTCTACTTGGATTACTCGTTATATTGGTGATCGGTATCTGTGTAGCCTTCTAGCACTTTCCCCTCCCGTAGCTGATTTGCCTATTCTTCTTTGTTGTTTTTTACATACAAGTTATCACAGCTAACAAAATATGCAACAACAAAGTTGTCCGCTAGCTAGTAAAATATACTGACAAGAATGTTGCAACTATAAACAGAAATTCAATTCAGCAATATTCTGAAAATAAGCAATTTCATTGTTGCTCAATAAAGTTGATTTCCAAAATTTACAACAGCATATTTCGTCGGCACTAAACCTGAGCAATGTAGGCCGTTTCTCGACCATGCTGAGGTTACGTTATCATTATAGAGCATATAGAAATAAGTAATAGTAAGTAAGAATTCGTACATGTAATATGTAAGTTATAGTAAATAAGCAAAATTTTATATAAAAGAAAGGTATTCAATAAAGAAATTTGAGTTCAACTTTACAATCCAGAAAAGCGTGTACTTAATTATTTGGTGGCAACCATTAACTGGCGCCCGAGAACTTTAAAACAAAAAAAAATTGAAGTTGCCTCCACCAAAAGTATTAAATTGAATATATACGCACAAATACCATTATCCAGAAGGACAAACGACGGAATTTGATTTTTATAGAAATTCAGTCGAGTTTGACATAAGTCATTAAAAACAGTATTTAAAACCTTGTTCCATTCACCGTCGAACTGTCATCGTAACCGGTTGCTTTTCGCTCTTTGCTTATTGAGTTTGTTAAAACGGTATAACGGTTTGTTCTGCGTTTATATTACGCTCGTGCTTTGTTTGTG
>NW_017535078.1:0-8874 GCF_001853355.1 Bactrocera latifrons
ACAATAGAGTACATTATATCATCTCGGAATCAAGATGGACCTAAATGGCTCTTATAATTTATTTAACAGCACATACCCGGTTTAATACAAAAGCTAAAAAACCCAGTCATCGAAACACTTTTCACATAGACTTTTTGAGATGGGCTTAAGCTCTTTCAGCGAACTTTGTTCTATCTCTTCCATTGACTAAACATCAGTTCTGATGGTATTTGTTGACTTTAAATTTTGTCGTAATCGTAGCTATATATGATGGTGCATTATTGTGTGTAAAGTGCCTTTTTGTTCTCTCACAACTCTGGCCATTTTCGACGGATGTTCTCAAGCAAATACTTGTAACAAAATACTTAGAACTCCTTAACAAAGGATCGCTTTGATCTGTGAGCCCCTTCGGCGTATTTTTTTGGTTTTGGCTCTATGTTTTCATTCAGTCAAAATGTTAGAGAAATGCTGTGATTGATATTTTTATCCATTGAAAAAGTCGCGACGTACTACTGAAGTGCACCGGCTTAAGCACTGCTGTAATATTTGATATATCGTTAATAAGTTCAAATAATACATCTAAAAAGCACACTCTTGGGATGTAAAAAAGTAAGTCTCCACCAAATTACGTAAAAAAATAAATTTTGTACAATACAAAAATAAACTATCCAAAAACATGGTTATTTGATATTTACACATATGTGAAAATAAGTGTTGTAAACATTGTCGTTGTCATATAACGTTTTATATATAAGTTTTGCTGGAAATCGAAACAAACCATACTTAACACTCAAAAATTCAACCAGCCACTGACCTTCCTCTTTCCGTTATTATTATTTCCCTTATTGTTTGTTATTTTACCTTTAGTTTCCGGTGGGTTTCAATATTAGGCATTTCTTTTTTACACAAATTATATTTCTAAGCGGTTGTCATATGAATATTTACTTCAACTTTTATTATTAAAATCGAAGAGAATGGAGGAGAAGGCTCTACCAGAAATGGAGAGAGAACAGCAAAGCTTCATACGCTTGAAACTTTTTTTAGGTTGCCTGCAGAGTAGGCGCTGAAAGTTGTGCCGATCATTAAGCTGATTTTGACTAGCGCTGATCGATCTAAAGTATCGTAATGCTGACGAGTTCTTCAATCGCTCCCTCTTTGCTAAGCTTAACTTTTCAGCTATTGATTTACTTTTTTAGAGGTTTCAACATTTCATCTTATAGGCAACGTAAATTTAAATCTTGTGATAATTTTATGAGTCCTTTTATATAAATAAGTAACATACTATAAAATGCGGCCAGAGAAATAAACAAATCATATTTAGTTGGCACTTGGCAGAAACAACAGAATCAGTTGATTGATGCAATTATGTGAATACAACAAAAATGTTTGTATGCTTGTGTGCTGATAATAATAACTTGAATAGATGAAACGTCGTGGGCAAAAAGTAGCACAAAGGGATTATATTCTCAATCAGATTTTGA
Source organism: Bactrocera latifrons (assembly GCF_001853355.1). NCBI lineage: Eukaryota > Metazoa > Arthropoda > Insecta > Diptera > Tephritidae > Bactrocera > Bactrocera latifrons. The sequence goes on from NW_017535078.1 coordinate 1,461, forward strand.
TTTGGTTCAGTAGGCATATAACACTTCAGCTCGAACAATCTCGTCTACTACTTTATATGAGACTTATTGACAGTCCGATCTTACTTAAAATAAGCTGCCTGCTTAGCTAGCAGTTCTGTAATATATATAGGCATAGAAATGGTTGTTAAGCATTATAAGCCTTTTGTAATGCCAGATAAATTGCCAACGCGTGTGAAATAATTTTGCCCTCATTGAAACACAAAGTCTGCACAAACAAATGCATGGCGTTGCTCAAATATTGATTTATTCAAACATGCCTCTGTAAGCATATTCATGCAAATGTTTGTATACATATGTGTGCTTTTATAGTTACACTCTAGTTTGCAACAAACTTGGTGCAGCGTAACCATGAAGCGCAATAATAGCCGTGCACATTCATTGGAAGTGCCAACGGTTTCATTTTCATTTTTGCTTCTACCAAGCGGTTGTGAAAATTTAACAAACTAGCAATGAGGCGGTTAACATTATCAGACAGCAATAAAGCGGGAGATAAACATCCATGTATAAATCTCTATGGCTGTTTCAAACCCCAAAAGGTTAACGTTCAGTCGTACATTTTTATAATTTCATGTTAGCAATGCGCTAGAAGGGTACATTTGAATTCCGCGTGGAATTTATTTATTTTATATATTGGATCTGCTTGGTAAAGCCTAATAATAAGTATTCAAATCTTAAATCTATTTAAAACTAAGCAAGCTCAGAAATGTTGTTGAACACTTTTTTGGAATAACATTGCTCTCTGTTAGGCAGGAAGATCACTTCTTTTAAAACGTGTTGGATTCCAGGAATTTGCCAAGGCATTAGCCGATGCGTTTAGATGTTCGCGAAGTTTAGAGATATATCTCATTCTGCTGACTCTATCTCCTTCTTTACCATAGGAATATCAAGATCTTTGTAAACGTTTTCATTACGGTGCAGCCGTGATTGTTCTAATCATTTTAGATCCTCACAGTTGAATGTCATACATCCAAAACGGTTTTATGATTGCATTGTACAACAGAACTTTGTTGTCTAGACTAAGTTTAGAATTTTTGTTTAAATGCCAATTTAAATTTGCTGCACTTAACTTTATGCAAGTTATGTTACTCGTTATAGGTTTTCGCCACGTGAGCCTTCGATAAAGGCGAATTCCAAGATAAGTTACTTCCTTCGCTTGGGGTACTAGGACATTGTTTCCTTTTTGGTATTAGCGGGAACGTAACATACTTGCACTTATGCTCATTAATATTAATACGCCAGTTGGCTAGCCATTCTTCGATCAAAGTTAAGATCTGCTCTTATACTCTTTATGCTCTGATGGGGCACTTGTTACTGCTTATTAGAGCTGTATTATTCGCGAAAGTGGATGTCAATACGTTAGTAGCTGTTGGAATATCTGCTGTATATATTATGTACAGAGTTGGACCTACGCTACCCTAATGTACACCAGCCCTTATTACTCGTCCTTCTGTTTTGAAGTCTGCCACTTTAACTGTAAATTTCCTGTTACTTAAATATGACTCCACAGTTTTATGCAATTCGAAAGGTGAAACGTTAATGATTTTCCATAAAAGGCCTTAATGCTAGACCTTACCGAACGTCTGAGCTACATCTAGAAAAATAGCTGAACAGTACTCTCTCTGCTCGAATTCTTTCCTGATTTCGTTCGTGATTATATTAAATAGCTCTACAGTGCCATATTTAGAACGAAACCCGAATTAGTGCGTTCGACTAACAGCAGCAAATATTATTTTCGTGGAGGAAAGTAGTCATCCTTGTAAGTAACACTTTTTTAAATATTTTAGAAATACAGAGCATTCTTTACCAGTGCATAAATGAGTGTCCTCCCCCGACCACAGCACACACACCACATTAGCATATCACATCAACTCAAACTCACATCACTGACACGCAACCTTGACCACACTCACCACATTACGCTTACGACCCACATTCTCCACTACCCATGATAGCATCACACACCGACACCTACACAGATGTACACCAACCAACGGGAATAAAGAAGGTTCGATGAACAGATCCAGCCAAGTGCGTTTTCGACATTAACAGTGATCGGTTCCACATTTTTTTTCGCGTCCCTTTTCTCATCCGCCCTTATTAGGATGCCCACCGAATTTCAATAAATACATTCAGTGTACAACTCGTTTGGTTTTTCTTTTAAATAAATATCTATTTACTTTATTTGTGGTACAAAAAACCAAAAAGATGACTGCAAGTATTACCAACCAGGTTTATCTATCATGAGGATCAGCGACTTTTTCTATGAAATCGGTTAGTATCTCTTTTAAAACATTATCTGGTAACTCAATTATAATTTTTCGAGTAATATTATCGTGTCCTGATGCCTTTCTCGGATTTAGCTCTTTTATGGTTCTAGTAACTTCAGAAGTAGTAGTCCTAATAGACATAAGCGACTCGTAAGCGGTATTGGGCAAGGTTGGCAACTTAAAGTTGTTCTTTGGGCAGTTGGGTTGAAATAATTTTTCTATGTGATTTGCAAAGTAATTTGCCTTCTCATAATCACTATGTACCCATTTACCATTCAACGGTCTTAGAAGCATGCTGGAATCTACTGGTGGCTTGTAAAACTTTTTGGCTTTCCAAAGGGAGTTCGGATGGCTAGAATTTGCACACAGTTGATTTATATAATTTTCAGTGTTGTTTTCTTCCTCATGTTTAAGCACTTTTTTAACATTCGTACAGCAGATTTCAGTTGAAGCAGAGTTGAAGGGGAGCGACTTAACTGCCATTCACGTTTATCTCGCCTTTTCTCATTTACAAGTTTCTCTATTTCAAAACTGGTGATGTTTCTGAAATCGAAAAAGCTTTAATAACTCAAACCGTTCAATGACCATTTAGGGGGGCGTAATGCGTAATCATTTAATATCAAAACGACAGACGTGCTCGCCGTCACTTACATGGAGGAAAAAATTGGTTTGGAAAAAATGTGATGTAATGCTTAACCCAAAAAAATGTTTTTTCGACTCCCATAATAAAAACGAATCAACAAACTTAAAAAAAATTTTGGTTGGTTTTAACATGAATTAACATTGAAACGATTAAAAAAATATAATATATTACAACTACTATTTAAATAAACGTCGGGCAGAAATGGGTTAGATGAAAACCTGCAAATGCCCATAAATAAAAATTTAATTAAGATATACAAGTACTCCTGTGATCAACTGTGAAAGATAAATTTCTTCTGTAAGTTGATAGTACCCTTAGTAACATTTGTGCAAAGTTTCACGTGAAAATATTCATTAGTGTTTGAGATACACGTCGGTTTGTGAGGCTCTAAAAGATAAGTCTTCGACTTTTACTATGTCTGAATTTATTGAACAAAGCAGTGCGATAATGCACTGATAATGATGTATTCTTTAGTCTTCTATGTATCAAATTGGAAGAGCAATTGACTTATCGGCTATATAACTAATATCAGAATTATCGAACACCCGGCTGACTTTACTCCATATGATTGGTGAGCTTTGGGAGCTTTTCATTTTTCTGATGTCTTTCAACTGCATGTAGTAATGTTAGAAAATAGATAAACTCGGGTAAAAAATTAATAATTTATTACAAATTTTTTGGCTAACAGCAGCAAAATATTTATACTAAAAATCTCAGACACTTTCAATTGCAAATTTGCATGAGTTACACGCTCGTTGAGCTTACAAAAATAACCATAAGTAAGAAGAGCAAACAAAGAGTATGTGACATGAAAGTAACAGGTCCGCTTATGTGTTTGTGCGTTCACATGGGTTGAAAGCCAAATAGCAATCAAAATGTTTCGTTATAAAAAATAAGCTAACGTACAACGGATAAATTGTATGAAATCATATAATAAAATAAAAAAGTTTCGAAGCCGCAATTAAAAGGTAAAATGTAGGAATAACTTACATATTATATGGCTTTGTCAATATGTTGGTGGCTAACCGAATGCACTTTACATAAATTCCACTCTGTTGGCGGTTAAAGGGTTACAATAGCTCGACATGTTTTGTGGTTACCTCATAGCTTTCACCTGCCAGCTCCATCATGTGTCGTAGACCTGATTGGAGATGTGAATCTTAATGAAATAAAATATAAAAAAATTTCCTAAAAAAGGCTGCGTTGGAATCTAGACTTTTTCTCAGATGATAGTGTGGGCACACAGAATAAGTGGATGACATCTGGCAGCACCGTTTAGGGTCTCTATTCTTTTTTTCTTTTTCAATTTTTTCTGGAAAATTACAATTTTATTTCAATTCGGGCTCACATTTCCAGTATTTTCAGGCTTTAACAGTTGTAGCTGAATTTGGACAACTTTTGGACATAAAGAGGCATACTTTAATAAAATTATAAATGTTAAGGCTTCTTCAGTTATATTTTGCCTTTGGATTTGTCTATATATGAAAAGAAGACGTTGTTGTAGAATATCATATACACAATTTAATCGAATTCAGCCGATCGGATCTCTAGATTTTACCTAAAAGCGGTGATACGCTCACATTGTTCAGCTTACAATTACAAAGGCAAATATTTCAACATGACAGCTAACTTCCAAATACGGAGACATTGCTTTTTACTCATGAAATATGTAGACATTGCTTTTTACTCATGATTTAATTTCTAGAAACAAATTGGTTTGGTGCAATATCCAGAAAAACATTATTAAATTATTTATTCAGTTATTCAATAATCAATATTTTTCGAGGTGACCATTAAGGCATTGTATATTTGGTGACAACACGCAATGTGCTCACTGCACAGATTCAATCGAACACATACATATGCTACAAGGGGATAAGTGTATACAGAGAGTATGAGTAATATTCGCACGTGAAAGGCAAACACAAATTGCCAAACAAATGAACGGCTCTAGCAATTAATGAACGACCAAATGTTTAGCATTAATCGATTAATTACATTCAATGAATTATTTGTGATTAAATAGGCGAGAGGAAGGAAAAGAGAGCATTTGGATATCTCAAACATTTCGTATGGCGCTAATGTGTTAATKTGGGTTTTGTTTCGGAAGAGCACTTAGTTTAATGATAATTCATATGGAACAAGTGTTGTTTTTTTTTCCATCAAGGACCACAAGGACCACCTGGGAATAATCTTGCATACATTATTATTATTACAGATTTGGATTCGGCGCACTCAAATTAACTAGAATCTGTTGATAAATTCCAGGAAGTAAAAATTTTATTTTAATTTTGTCGGGCTGTGTTATATATTATATTATCTTTGTTTAATTAAGAATCAGCCTTTTTTTCTAAAAAACAATATATTTATACTCTAACCAGAGTATATTTAGTTTACCATGATGTTTGTAATATAAAGAAAAAACGTACAAGAACCTATAATATATATATAACGGTATATCAAAGTATTATTTTCATTGAGCATTGTTTGAGATCTCTTCGGGACTTACGCCTGCACAATAATTTATTACAAAAGCTCTCGTTCTGTAAAGCATTTTACGTTGAGATCTTAAATAAAAAACACACGAAGTACAGCTTGTGCAAGAATTGAAGCGTTGGACCTTCCTAAGTGACATTGCTTCACTCTATGGGCTCTTGAAGTGCTACAAGAAATTCCGACGTTCTTGAGCCATTAGCTCAATGAGTAACTTAACAAACGAAATGGTCTTATTTGGGACCAGGGGCAACCTCAAAATATTCAAGAGCTGCAATTTAATTCAGAAAAAAGCAACGGTTTGAAGCAGTTTGTGGGCCGGTGAAAAAATCTAAAAATTATGTCTTTGAGTAATGGCGACAATGATAACCGTGCAATGGTAACCGATTATTTAGTACCTGCAATTGAAGCTCATGATCTCGGCGATAGTTGGTTTCAACAAGGCATCGCAACTTATCACACATTATATATGAATGGATTTATTGAGGGAGCACTTTACTGAGCAGAAATTTTCACAATTTGGGCCAGTTAATTAGCCACCAGATCGAGTGATATCTCACCGTTTGAAATTGTTCTCAACGGATGTACCTGTGACTGAGACGTTGTCGCGGCCAACATTTGAAAGAGATAATTTTTATAAAATAAATGCCAAAAGATGTTCTTTGGAATGATAATGAATGTTCTCTATTAAATTTAAAGTTTACGTGTTTTTTATGTAAAAACGTAGCGAACGTGTTGAGTTGACTCAGCATCAAACGGCAAATTGTTGAACGTGTGTAAGTACGAAATATTTTTTTTTTGTTTGGCTAATATTTCAACACAGTAAGGATCATAATTTTGTATGCGCATGCGATAATTTTGCTGTCAAAGAAGAATGGTCGATGTAATATTCTTTTGGTGTATCCAGCACCTTGAGTTTATAGCCTTGTGTTTAGCTTCAAATATGTGAATATACATTACAATGTGTCCAAGTTCCCGCCACCTGTTTAACGTTAATTTGTAATTTCCGGTACCGAAGGCGCATTCTGGTAGTGGAACAGCACATACACGTACAAAAGTTTAAAAGGCATTTTAGAAGTTCACGGGTAGACAAGGAAGAGAAATGCAAAGTTAACAAAGAAAATAATAAAAAGTGATGAAGTGATAAATATATATACATACGGGTGAGGAAATTGCAAAAATCTCAACTTTATGTCTCTCAACAGATAATAATAATATTATAATTGTGCAAAAAAATTTAAAATGCCGCTACGTTGAAAAATACTGTGTTTTTGAATGTAGTTATTACATATGTATATACAAGAGTAGAGTTATCAATATTTTAAATAGAGTTTGCATTAGAATGCGAAAACTGAAGTATCTACACATTCGTATTAATTAAGGGTAGTAAAAAATCATAAAAAATTAGTGACTCATATAAATAAAAAAAGAGGAAAGCGTGCTACAGCTGGCTAGTTTTGTAAACCCACCAATCTAATAATCGTAAGCACCATTAACAGAATCAAAAATCTGGTTGCAACTGACAGACAATTAGTGGCTGTCGTGTGATGAATGGATAAGCATAAACGCCCCTCTTTCTGCGCCTGCAAGTGCATATGTTGCGGTCAAAAACGTGAATCGCCTATGGATTTCGTACGGTCAAGCAACTGAATATTTGTATGCCAGTAGCAACATATCTCTGCTTAACAGCTACATAGTAGAGTGCCCGCCTACCAGATGTGTGGTATGGTGGTATGAAACTTATTGACCTTAGGAAAAATTTAGTCGACTCCACCAAAAAAGCTTGCAAACTTTTTACAACTAGTACTATCATATGACGGAAATTAATAGAAACTGATAGATTACATTAGGGAGGATGGAGTCATGTGTAGAAGTTCACGCAAGTGAGGAAAGTTTTCTGATCGCCATTCACGTGGGAGTGGCCAGAAACGATTCTTTTACATATGACTCAAGCAGCTCACGACTTCCGGTCTTTGACCAAGTATCCTCT
>NW_017535078.1:11519-13091 GCF_001853355.1 Bactrocera latifrons
ACGTAGCGAAAAGAAGAAACGACTGGCGCGCTGTTGTTAACTCGGCTATAATCGCGTAAGCGGTGACTACGCCAATCAAGAAGAAGAAGATAGATTACATTCTGAATAAATAAGAAATATGAAAGTTTAAATTATTACGCTGTCAAAAAATCGTGCATATCTTTGCAATCTTTCTCAAAAAACTCATCACTTTGTAAAAATTTTAATCCTTTTTTATTCCAAAGAATAAATATTACTTAAAATTTTGAAAATATGTTTTTCATTTCCTGAAAGGTCTTGCCTTTTTTAATAAACGCATTTTATCGTATGCAAGTGTAGCTTTTTAAAACAGATTGATTGTCATGTCAACTTGGAGTTTTCAGATTTATTTATTGCTCTGGAAATTAAAAGTGTTCGAACGAGAAGGTATTAACTTTAGTAAATAATGGCAAAACAAAGAAACAGTACAAAATACTATACAAACTTACGTTCGAGATACGGACATTGAAATAATTGGATGCTCTGAAGAAGCTATTCAAACACCAGATTTATGCGGCCACCTACGCGCCGGAAAAACAACAAGTCAGCAGTGGCCGAGGATTGCCAGCCGAGCTTTTAAAAGACGGAGGCACAGAACTGACAAGTTGCATGCATCAGCTTATTTGCAAGATATGGTTGAGGATTGGTTGGTTGTGCTCTGCGCAATGCACAAAAGGAGGCACCGCACAATCTGCGCTAATTATTATAAGTTAAACCTCCTCAATATCGCATACGGATATAAAGTTTTAGCACAAAAAGGAGCTGCGTCAATGAGATATCTGAATTTGGTATCCCCGTAAAACCATGCCCCTGGGCCTCCACTTTTTACAGTCCACGAAAAATATTCGAATTTTTAATTTTCACAAACTAGTTGCTAAATGTAGTTGCCCACAGATCCATCACAGGTGTGGCTTACCTGTAAGATCTTTCAATTTTGATAAACCCCAATGTGCCTCAGGATATGTTATTTAAATTTTAGTCTATTTTGAGTATTAATCTTTTTGTTATATTTTACAACAGTTTTATAAGATCTATATCAAGTGAAAGGTGTCTGGAGCGAGTGGTTAATTTCACTGAATAAGACGAAGTGAAAAACTAAACTGACGAAATGAATGAATTTTTAAAATTTCCTATATATTTATAGTCTGTTATGCTCTCCTCAGGACACTTTCCTTGAATTTCTTTTAAATTTAGCGGTTGAAAGCATGGTTCATAATTTTGAATCATTCATGTTCTTTTTCGAGACACGAACAACCATTTTCAATACATATTAAATTGCTCACAATATAGTTATAACTTTTCCGTTACAAAAATATACACATATCACATAATTGTCACATATCTAATCTCTAATTTAATGTGAAATATTTACTACCGTTCGAAAGAACTTTCTTTAGTATTTAATTTTTGGACATTATCACTTTGAAATGTTGGCAGCGGCTACATCTCAGATGGTGAACAAAATTTGGCTCAAAACTGTAGGATTTTCCAAAACTTTTAAAGAGTCCCAGTTGCTGCGAACGACGTCGTTACTAGCCATGCCCATCTCTACCT